>NW_027106557.1:629069-638253 GCF_000696795.3 Halyomorpha halys
GGGCCTAGGGTCCTTTTTGCCACCCCCAAGCGGCTACCTGGGTGCCGCCGCGTACTAACCAAGGAGCGAGTGTCAAGATTCATTCTTCGGAAATGCCGAAAAATGAATGTTTAACTGCCTCAGGTGAGAATCGAACCCACAACGTTCAGAACTGAGCGCACTGGGACCGTGGCAGTCACGTCCCTATATCATTATGTAACTTTAATATTATTTTATCAATAATACAATAACAGAATTTTTTTTAACAAATAACATTATTTTTTATAACTTTTTTTTCAAACGCAGCTTATTCTTGGACGTAAAATCGCTAAAAAAAAATTGGTTATAGTCGGTACAATTTTAACTATACGTAGACAAAGATCTAAACAGCTCTCGTTGTCACAGCCAAAGTTAAGTATTGTTTTTTAACTCCGATCACAAATACACTATTTCACTTAACTTTTTAAATAAATAAAATACCTTAATTGTACATAGTTCGCAACAAATTTTCTTCCTAAGAGTGTATGGAACGTGGTGAACAGAGCAATTTTGAACAGTAATACTTTTGTTACGTCACCTGTAATTAATATCTTTGAAAATATGTAGGAAAACTTGAGGAAATTCATCAAGAACGATGATCACCAAAAGCAAATCTTCAGACATTTTTTATAGTTTTCCTACAACTATAGAAGTGAGGAATTGTCTCCTTTTTGTATGACAATCGTTTACTTTCTCAGTTAGGTAGTTGCAATGAAGACTCCAAAATGTTATTCAACTTTTTTTCAAACTTAAAAAGCTTATCGGCAACTTTTACTAAAAAATATTTTACAGAAAAGTTTAACAAGAACGCTTATGGGATAAATATTTTAATAATAAGTTTCTTAAGAAGTTTATAAAAAAAGTTTTTGATAAAAGTTCTATAATCTAAATTATCACCAAAATTGTTTTCAAACTAAGCATCAATAATGCAAGTTCCTACTATAACTTAAAGTATGACTTCTCGAATAAGTTTTTATATTGAAATGCGGAAGAGCTTGGGGATTTCTGGAGAAAATATCTTCGAGGGCAGCAGAATGGTTAAATGAAAATCATTAAATTAGTATGAACCCTATTTAGGCACACAGGATAGCAAAAGGATAAATTGTATTATAAAAGTTCTATCTATGAATTTTAGAGCACAGAAAGTTCTAAAAAAAAAAGTTGATGGCAGAGATTCAATCATAAACGATCTAAAAAAATTTCGAGTAAAATTACATCTTTAAAGTTCTTCTAAGAGGAACATAATGTAATTTCAAGTAAAAAATCCAAGTAGAGACTGATTCGAAAAAGGTTTAAGTTAGAACAAGACCATTTTCAAAAAATAAAAATGCATATTTATTTTCGGATCCTAGTTAGAATAAAAAAGAGGTAAAGATAAATTGTAAAAGAAATATCAATACAGAGTGGGCGGAAGCTGAGGCCATCAAACAGGAAGGGAGGGGGATTAAGTTTTTAATTAAAAGGGATTTAAGAGGCCCCTGCGGTTGGTGGGGGGGGGACATAAATTAACGATGAAACTTGATACAGTTTTTCTAATTTATTATTATTCAAAAGAAATCTACCTCAGCTGCACCTTCCAACAATCGATCCCTCACATCGATAAATCAGCGGACCAATCTTCAACAGGATTTATTTAAACCTACTATCTACATCTAATGGTTCGAGTCAGCCTTCAATTGTTTTTCTCTTTTAATCTCAGAAAGTACTTTCGACATAAAAATAACAGTTAAATAAATCTTTAAACATTCTCTAGGTTAAATAAATTTAAAGGATTTATTGCGAAAAATTATCTAGGATCAACAACAGATGTCTAAAAGCAAATTAGGAAAAATATAACTGACTATTTCCAGAAACGAAAATAGCCATTTATACAGTTTATGCCTTTCTTAAATATTATACTTTTGCATCCAAAAAATTTCCATTTTTCTTAGAAAAAGCTGGGTTTTTTTTATCAACAACAAAAACATCACGAATATAAAAGAAAAAGGAAGGGTAGTAAATATAAAAATAATTAATTATGGGGTTAGAATTTGGAAAAACAAGAATAGAAGATATGACAGAAAAGTGGGCTTCTGAAATGCAGAAGGTAGAGAAAAGAAGTATTAATTAGGTTCAAAATGTGTCGGTATGTAAGGGAGATGCAGTCTTAATCAACTTTACGATTGACGGAATTCTCCGTTAAATTTATGTAAATATAAGTATGGTTCAGGTTTAAGGCGTGTTCTGATAATTTAGAGGCAAGTGGATTACAGGAGTTGATGGAAGTTTTGTGCTGGGAAATGCGGTTCTTATGTTGGTTTTTAGTTTCACCGATGTAGAAAAGAGTTGGAACATGGGGTTGAACAAGGTATCCGTTAAACTACATTGGAACGGTGTAAGAAAGGAATAGGGTCTTTTAATTTGGAAAAAAGATAGGAAAAAAAAACAAAATAGTTTGCTAATTTTGTGTTTGAGGTATTCCACAAATTGGAGTTCATTAATATCAACTGTAATAGCTTTAGGTAAGGCTGTAGAACGACTTAAATAAAGAAAGTGACCGCACTCTACGGTACTATCTATGGACTACGCCCAATTGTAAATAAAATCAAAACCTTTTTTTTTATTTCAGATAGGTCACTACACTATTCAGCAAATCAGCGATATGTTAGTTCTGGTAAAAAAACAGAAATAACACCCTTTTCTAGGACCAATGATTGTTTTTCGGATGTAAAATTATAATATGTGACAGGCAACGTACTATATAAAAACTACAAACCTCTAAAAATGAACAAATACTGTTGCCCCTTCAAACTAAATAGAGAAGAGCATTGTGCACGAGATTCAATAAAAAACGCCTCCAAAAATGTGGCTGTCCGGTTGAAACCTCGAGTCTGGAATATTTCCAGGAGGAACTCCACCTTGATGTCGGTGCGAATCCCAATGAGGCCATCTTAATCCTGCTACATTTCCCCTCACACTGAGATCTGCTGAAGGTTGCCCTGGACTAGCAGCTTCATTCCGCTCCATTAATAGCACAGCTTTGGATTTATTATGTTAATTCACTAATTGTAAATTTGCTGCTTTATTATTCAATTCAAAGTCCTTCTAGTTATTTTTATTTGATTTAATTTATTTTTTTTTAAATAATTATTATTTTATTTTTTACTTTATTTTCATTTTAGTTTTATCACTAGAGATAAAATTAATATTGTACTGACCTACCTTCAAAATTGTTTAGCCTCTGGAACGCTCTAATAGTCAAAATTGTAATAATTATATTTCACTTATATCGATCATTTTTATATGTTATGTTGGCACCGACCGATATATATTCTCATCTGGTCAGACCATATTGGATGTAATTTTTTAAATTATTAAAAAAAAAAATCAAAACAAATTTGTATTCTACGAATATAACAAAACATTTGTAAGTGTTTCTTTGTGCATATGTTTTACTCAGCCCAGTTAGCATATAATTAACTCATAGAGTTAGAATAAAAAGTTAAAAATTAACTTTTGGAAAGTAGGTTAAATGATAAAGAACCTGTAAAACTTGGTAAGTACCGTAGATAAGATGTTTCAATTCAAACAGGTAAAGAAGTAGGATGCAGGATATCTTCTCTAAGGAGTAACTTGGAGGATCCGATTGGCGTGCACAACACACCACCAGTCCAGGTCTTCATCACTCCTATCACCTAAGAGCCCTTGTCAGAATTGTTACTAGCAATTAAAATTTTGGATTTAATTATTTTTCTTTAAGAAACAGAACACGCAGAGCGGCCATTTTTATCAGTCACCATGTTTTACCTCCAACAAGGTATCACTTACTATAACTTAATACCAATATTATCGAATAAAAATTAGGAATTTCCCACAAATTCGTTAAAAAACCTGAGAAGTCAGCTTTAAGGAATTAGAAATTAAAAAAATTTAATTCCCTAAGGTGAGATAGCGGGAAAATAGAGTACTCACACCATTGATCAATTGATAAAAACTATGTAGGCAGAAAAAGAATCCAGAAAGTTTCATAAAGGTGTAAAAGAAATAAAAAAGGGATTCCAAGCCAACACTGGATTATGTAAAGGGAAAGAAGGTGAGCTGATTGGGAAAAAGACGTCAATTCTTGAAAGGTGGAGCCAGTATTTTAGTGAACTGCTAAACACAAGAGCCACTGAGAAAAGAGCTGAAGAAAGCCTCGATCTAGACGAAATCCTGGGTAAGTAGCAGGATGGTGCAGAAGAAGTGGAAGCTCCTGAGAAGGAAGAAATTATGGACATTATTAAATCATTGAGAAACCATAAATCACCAGGTCTTGACGAGATAACTCCAGAAATTATGAAATATGGAGGCAGTGATTTGTGGGAAGTAATTTATGATTTCATTTGGGAGATATGGACGGAAGAAAAAATGCCAGAAGATTGGACAAGAGCAGCAATATGTCCTATACATAAGAAAGGAGACAAGATGACATGCGATAATTATAGAGGCATTGCTCTACTAAGCACAACCTATAAAATACTGGCAGTGCTTCAACATAAAAGAGTGTCCGATTTCACGGAAAATATTATAGGCGAATATCAGGGAGGGTTCCGGCCCGGTAGATCGACCAGTAGTTGACCAGATATTCACCCTGAGGCAGGCAATGGAAAAGTTCTTTGAGTATAATATCATACCTACATCTGCTATTCGTGTACTTTAAACAAGCTTATGACAGTGTGGACAGAAAAGAACTTCTAAAAGCCATGGTAAAGTAGGCATTCCGAAAAAACTAGCCAGGCTGGTAAAAATGACACTAATGAACGCTGTCTGCCGAGTTAAACTTGGAAATTCGCTGCCCAGGAATTTTCTGCGGAGAATGGCTAGAGACAGGGAGATCCTCTGGCTCATCTTCTATTTAATATAGCATTAGAAGTGGCTATTCGTTCAATCATAACCAATCCAGGAGGGACCATTTACAATAGACAGGCTCAACATTTAGGACATGCAGATGATGTAGTCATTGCCGCAAGAACCCGAGCAGCATTAAAAGGAACATTCCAGGAATTCGAAGAAGTAGCATATGAATTGGGCCTTAAGGCGAATGAAGACAAGACGGTGTACATGAAAAGCTCAAGAGAGGATAAGGAAGAGAATATTAAAGTGACGTTCAGAGACCACAGTTCTATAAACCAGTTTAAGTGCCTGGGAAGCCTGGTTACAGATGGTAACAAAGTAGAGAGCGAAATAGAGGCCAGGATAGCAGCAGGAAATAGTTGTTATTTATCACTGCAGAAAGTACTGAATTTTAGAGCTCTCTCTAAAAGGATGAGAGTGGTCATTTACAAAACCATCGTAAGGCCAGTAGTGATCTATGGGGAAGAAACGTGGCCCTTGACAAGAAAAGCAGAACAGATGCTCAACTCCTGGGAGAGAAAGGTATTGAGAAGGATGTGGGGAGGAGTCTCAGAGAAGAAGAAGGAATGAGGAAATGATAAATTTATACGGGGAACCCATTAATAATAGCATCATTAATAAAAACTGCAAGATTATGATGGTTATGAAACGTTGATAGGATGCCCGATGAAAGGATTTCCAAAAAGATGGTTTATGGCAAACCAGATGGAAAACGGAAAAGAGGACGTCCCTGGATCAGATGGCTGGACGATGTGGAGGAGGATTTGAAGCTCTTGAAGGTTGACAGATGGAAGGAGAAAGCAAGAGACCGTGTAGATTGGTTGGCTGTTGTGGAAGAGGCTCGGATTCTTGCAGGACCGTAGTGCCATGATAATAATAATAATAAATGTGAGATAGCAGGAAAATAGAGTACTCACGCCATTGATCAACTTTTCATTGTGCCCAAAAGAGGAGACAATATACTAAATGATACGAATCGGACAACACTATTGCAATATACTAAATGGTACCGACCATACTATTGCAATATACTAAATGGTACCGACCATACTATTGCAATATACTAAATGGTACCGACCATACTATTGCAATACACTAAATCAATACACTAAATGGTACCGACCATACTATTGCAATATACTAAATGGTACCGACCATACTATGACAATTTACCAAATGGTACGGGCCATACTATGGCAACATAACAAATGGTACGGACCATACTATTGCAATATACTAAATGGTACCGACCATACTATTGCAATACACTAAATGGTACCGACTATACTATTGCAATATAATAAATGGTACCGACCATATTATTGCAATATACTAAATGGAACGGACCATACTATGACAATTTACCAAATGGTACGGGCCATACTATAGCAACATAACAAATGGTACCGACCACACTATTGCAATATACTAAATGGCAAGGATCATACTATGACAATATACCAAATGGTACGGACCATACTATGACAATATACCAAATGGTACGGACCATACTATGACAATATACCAAATGGTACGGACCATACTATGACAATATACCAAATGGTACGGACCATACTATGGCAATTTAAATTCACTGTATATAGCCCGAACCAGATATCACTCCTTCCATTACAAACTCCCTAACCACTCAAACCCCCTAGTTTCTAACCTTGCATCCTCTTCCATTCCTGACAATCCTCCGAGGCGCCTGAAAAGGAGATGGCCACGAGACCAGCTAATGTAAAATGTCATTAAAGTGCTACCAGTGGGTAGGTGCCCTACACGCCTGTAACACTCCATTTTATCTAAGACCATATTTACTAAATGTATTATGTAATATACAGTTGTAAATTTCAATAAAGCTATTAAAAAAAAAAATCGAGTACTATATTATTCATAATTTTACCAGTATTTTTTCTACATAAAATTATTCAAAATAGTGCCATTGCTTTATGAAAATTAAATACCAATTTTGTATTCTTATTGTTGATTTTCATTTTTTTTTTTTTCAAAACATGGTTTCACAAATAGATATTTTATAAAGAAGGCTTTTCCACACTGAATCTGACCTTAAATTGAAAATGATAAAATTTAATATTTTAGAGCCAAAAAAAGTGGGACGAAAAATTTCATTTTTTTTTTTTTTAAAAAGTGTACATCATACGAAAATACTACAAAACATAAAAACTTGTTTTGTTTGACAATTGCCCAGTTTTCAACATTGATTCAATCTGACAGCCCTGCAATGTGTGGAGTTTTTTTTTTTACTATTTTGAATGCTTTATTGTCCGCCATCCGGATCTTTAAAGCTATCAAATCTACTTCATACGGTCAATTATCTTCATTCGAAAAAACATAATTACCCTCGGTAAGTTTAATTTTTACTTAATAAATAATTAAGATCCTTTGGTACTGTCACATACCAACGAAAAATGACATTCAACATATTTACAATATTAGTTTGGGAATCCAACCAATAGGAAACCTGTATTCAGTCAAAAACAAAATGGGGGTTCCATGTTATTATCTTCCCTTCTACTATGGCAACCTACATTTATAAAATCAAATAAAAAAAAATCAACAGGAATATTGTATTTTATAAACAAGTTAAAACTGAAGTTAAATATTCTCTAAGTTTTAGAATTCCAATTTCATTTTAGGAGAGGGACACCGGTTGTAGAAGTCAGGGCTTTGTAAATCAGGGTAGGATGAAGGGGTGAGGAGGAGAAGAAGCCGCCGTCACTGGATGGGAGGGTTTTAAATAAGGACCAAAAATGGGTTCTGGATCCATCAGTCAACAGCAGCCCCGAGCAGATGATCCAATCATCGAAGGAAATAAATGGCCGGGATCAGGTGTCCATTTGCGATCTGTTCTGCTTTCACCTGTCAGGAAGATAAAGCGATTGTTGATTATCCGCTTCGATTCGAAATAATTTACTTGAAAAATAGTAAATGGCATCTGACTCGGTGGCAAATTATCGATAAGTTAAATAAATCGACACGAAGGATTACAGTGTCCCCTCTGCTTTATGATGAAATAGAAATGGAGCCCTCTTAGTTGTTGTTGTTGTTGTCTGGGGCTTTAGGGCGTAAAACCCTGAGGTCATCAACGCCCATGTTTCGCGCTTTATAATTCTATTTCACTTTATTTTTCTCTACAAATAATTTCGAAAAAAAAAATTTAAATAATTACTTCTTTTGGTATTTGTTATTACGTATAATAGATTTTCTAGTTTAAATCTTATTCTATAGGCCATTCCTTTTAAAGAAAACTAAAATCATTTCCACGTTCTTCTGGTCATCATTCAGAGCATCCAATACACTCGGTACTACTACCAATCTACTCAAGTTCGCGGAATAAAAATGACATTTCTCAAATATGTGACTGATCGTAAGTACACTGTTACAGTATTTTGGCGGTGGCTGCTTACTGAGCAGATATGTATGAGTTAAACTCGTATGACCTATTCTCAATCTGGCAATAGCTATCTACTCCCTGCGATTGGAACGGTTTGATGTGGTCCATGGTTTAATGGTTTTTTTAATAGTTTTTAATTTGCTTGGCGGGCTTTCATCCCACATGCCTTGCCAACTAGATGATATTTCATTTTTCATCGGAAGACTTATTTCTTGGGGTTTCAGAATGGCCGCGCCCTGACCTGGGAGCAAGTGCTTGTTTAGCTGCAATGTCCGCCAGTTCACTTCCAGCGATCCCCACGTGACCCGCACCCATATAAAGAAACAGTTTTTCCCAAGTTTTCGAGCATGTTGGTATAATTGTGAATTTTTATGATTGCCGAGTGTTTCGGGTAAATGATCTTCATGGATTTAGTGAACTTAGAGAGTCGGTAATGATAACTATGTTAGTATTCGTTACTGTCATAGAGAAGTGGAGTGCTGAGGCTATTGCATATAATTCAGCTGTATAAACACTGCATAATTTATGCAGTTTTAGGAGCCCTCTTAGTAACGAGCGGATAAGAACTTCAGAACAGTAATTGTATAGTTTAATCCACCTGCAACTGAAAAACATGTTTTCGACAATATATTCAACCCAAAGATATTTTTAGTGTATTGAATCGAATTCTGTTAACATTTTTATTTTATTATTAAAATTCACTCTATTTTATATTTATTTTCACTTATTATTACACTCAATCAAAAGTGCTTACTCTTTCTTTTATCATGTTTGCCCAGTTCTAAACAAAGAAACAATTTCGTCATCACCTCACGATCATTTTACTGGTACTGTCAAGGAACAAGTACATTTTGATAATAGGTAATATATGTATAT
>NW_027106557.1:638303-656246 GCF_000696795.3 Halyomorpha halys
AAGGATTACAGTGTCCCCTCTGCTTTATGATGAAATAGAAATGGAGCCCTCTTAGTTGTTGTTGTTGTTGTCTGGGGCTTTAGGGCGTAAAACCCAGAGGTCATCAACGCCCATGTTTCGTGCTTTATAATTCTATTTCATTTATATTTATAATTCTATTTCACTTTATTTTTCTCTACAAATAATTTCGAAAAAAAAATTTAAATAATTACTTCTTTTGGTATTTTTTATTACGTATAATAGATTTTCTAGTTTAAATCTTATTCAAAAGGCCATTCCTTTTAAAGAAAACTAAAATCATTTGCACGTTCTTCTGGTCATCATTCAGAGCACCCAATACACTCGGTACTACTCCCAATCTACTCAAGTTCGCGGAATAAAAATGACATTTCTCAAATATGTGACTGATCGTAAGTACACTGTTGCAGTATTGAAATTTTCGCGGTGGCTTACTGATCAGATATTTATGAGTTAAACTCGTATGACCTATTCTCAATCTGGCAATAGCTACCTCCTCCCTGCGATTGGAACGGTTTGATGTGGTCCATGGTTTAGTGGTTTGTTTGATAGTTTTTAATTTGCTTGGCGGGCTTTCATCCCACATGGCTTGCCAACTAGATGATATTTCATTTTTCATTGGAAGACTTATTTCTTGGGGTGTCATTTCCAGCGATCCCCACGTGACCCGGGACCCATATAAAGAAAACAGTTTTTCCCAAGTTTTCGAGCATATAGGTAAATAAACTTCATGGCTTTTAGTGAACTTAAATAGTCAGTTTTTTGGTTTAATAATTGATTATGGGGAGACATAATATCTTGCAAAATACACCTAACTATAGACAGTGCTATGAATACTAAACAATTGTGACTAATAATGGTGAATTACTTTTTTCCGCCATAAAGCTTTTTATATCCCGTAATAAATTATATTGCATCTAACGATGGAGACAAGCCAAATTTTAAATGTAATGTAGTCTTCAATTCAACTGATTAGTTCAATGTATCTTTTCCATCGTTAAGAAGTGATAGCTCTTAAAGGGCAGAAAGCAAACTAATAATACAATATGAATTATTTTTGGATAAAATTCCAACTTCTCACGGTTAAAATAATACATAATGTTGTTATGTATCGAGAATAATTGATAAATTACAATTAAATTTAATTAATTTTTCAAATTTTGTAATTTACCATATTTATATTTTTTATTTAATACCCAGGTTTTTTGGTTTATTAATTGATTATGAGGAGTCATAATATCATGCAAAATACACCTACCTATTTACAGTGCTATAAATATTAAACAATTGTGAGTAATAATGGTGAATTATAAAAATAATAATGCTTATAATGATATAAATAAAAGTTAATGTCAAAACAAATAGCGTTTATAGATTTAAAGAAACAAATAACTGACTTTAGTTTAATTATATTCCAAATATGAAGAACTTATTATAGCTAACTCAAAAGTATAGACATTGTCTCAGTATGTCACCAGCTATGTGACCTGTTTCAGGAAGTGTGGAGGCGTTTTCAGGTAAAATATTCTGTTACTAAGTACTACATAGTAATTCTCATTTTTTTATGACCCTTTTTCTGGTCATTCCCGAATTATCTAGGGGGGTTTTCTATAGAGTACTACCCAATTCTAACCATGCCAATGTAAATATTCCCGCAAGTCATTTTACAATTTTTGTAATATTGAAAATTGTAAAATGACTGCGGGCAGATGGGGGAGTAGGAGACAGCAGACAGCAGACAGAGGGAACGAACCATTATTAAAGGGACGCGGCGAGACCTAGCCAATGAATGCCGCCTCCAAACTTTTCTAATCTGCCTAGATATTGTGAAGGGAGGGGGGCCCTAATATTTGCTACAGGGTCGGGCTCATCATGTCCTCACTAACTTTATTCCAAACTATTCAAATAGATAAGGCCTCATTATTCCAAAGTCCCAGGTCGGCTGATATTCAATTGAAACTGCTCCAACCCCAAACTGCTAATTATATCTCCGACATTCATAAGCAACCTTTACCACCTGTTCAGCCAGCTCAGTCCAATCCCATGGTGTTCATCCGTACAGGCAAAAAGGATTATTTCAGGATCACAAAAGTATTGAAAAAAAGCTATGTTAGGACCACTACTAAGTACATTTTGGATGCAATATCTACACATAAAATTTTAATTTGAAATATTTATATCTAATATATAATAATTAAAAAACCACTACAATTGTAAAATGAACAGTAGAAAATCATTTAATATTTTTAATTTCTGTCAAATTACCAATTTAACATTCCATTACACAGGGGGGATAATATAATTTTCTGATGAATAATTATTGATTCATAAGAAAATGTTATATATACTTTTTTAACATAATGTATTAATAACGTTAGCTATGTATTATTAACCCTGATAATGAGAATTCAAAATGTACTGCCTATTATCTTTCTTTTCCGACTAGCTTGTGTGAAAGGGATAGCAGTGAACGTGAAAGCTCCAGCTGGAGGGATGCCTTCACGACATTTCAGAATTCCAAAAGTAATTAGAACGTCTCTGTTTTTATTTTGGGATTTTGTTATCCACGACCATAATTTTTGTTTTCTGAGATATATCTTGAAATAACAAACAGTCTGTTCCAACGGGGTGAACAAATAATTTTTGTTAGTTTAAAATAAAGAGAAAATATTTTTCCTTCTATAGCCGAGTTAAAGAGCTAAATTTGTGAATGCAGTACCATATGTTTTAATTTGGCCTACTTTTATTTCTGTGGTGATCCCACGAAACGAAAACTTGACCCCACCATGGTTAGAATTGGGTGGTACTATTTAGATAACCCTCCTCGATATGTCGTGAATGACCAGAAAAAGGGTCATAAAAAAAAATGACAATTACTAGACTACATTACACATAAAACTTGGCTAGTCTCCCTCGTTAGATGGAATATAATTTGTTACGGGCTATAAATATATTTATGGCGGAAAAAGGTACATTCAAATTGCTTTACAAAAAGGTGATTGGAATGTACAGGGAAGTTGATGAGTTGCCCCAACCACCTGTTACTTCAGTTTGTTTATTAGAAATTATTTCTTTTTTATTCACTATAATTTTTACACAGGATAAAAAAAATAAAATATGCTCTACAAGAATAATAAAATAAATAATAAATCAAATAAAAGACCCAAAGCTTCCAGGACAATAATTACGAGGAATGTTACAATAACAAAATTATAATTAAGTAAATCAATCAATTAATAAAACTTGCTCAACATTACATATACTTACCGCTAGTTTTACCACTAACATTAGTTTTTCTATTAAGTATCTTACCTGCAACAGAATAAAAATAATCAAAATTTAATAATATATACTATTATGATAAAATTTATTATATTGCACACTTAAAACAGTATTTAGGGACTTCTCATGTTTACCAATATATTATTTTAAATGTCTACAATTTAAAATAATAATATGTTGTTAAAAAACTAAATAATAAGACAAATTGTTCATATTGGGAAGTGAAAATAATTAGTGCTGGTACCACGAAATGAAAGAAACCTGGCATCCCACCCCATGGTTAAAATAGGGTGGTAACAAAAAGAAACGGTGTTTTTAGGTTTTTGGTAACCAATTTGTATTTTTTGAAACCCAAAACAGAACCTATTTCAGAATGAAATTTTCTTTAAATTAAATCGCCCAAGATTTTTCTTATAATTAAAAAAAAATCAGAAGAGTCTCTAAAATATTCCATATGTATTTTAGATTCCAGTTATTCGGAAAAATAAAGATGAGTACGAATTTCAGCAGACAGTATCTTTTCTATTTAGTTGATTTTAATTTATAAAATTAAAAATTAATTACTTTTCGAGTAACTACAGAGAATCAATATTGCAAAATATTAAAGTTAAAGCATTCCTGGCAGAAGTACCTTTCATTTTTGGCAGTTACATTTGTGGAGCGAAGTGGCCATAGTGTGTCACAAAGCTGGTGAAAGAGGAGACTATTTACCATTTGAAACAAAGGAAAAGGGTGCCATTTTGTTGATGGTGGCACAGAGACAAAAAAAGTAGCTCGGCGTTTATTAGGTTATATCAGCTCGCCCTCTCTGTGTAAAAATGGAATTTCCCTGTTTTGGCGGTAAATTGAGATATTTTTCCATTTTCAGGCTTAAAAAATGCAGGTGATTAGTGTGAGAGTGGGTAATTAATTGGACCATCAACACCTGACCAGGGGGTGCGTCAATCCTGTCACCTCGTAGCCAGATTTAACGTTAACTTTTCATTATGTTTTAATGCCTTCGTTATTTCTTCTCAATTTTATAGCACTATCTGATTTGAATATAAAAATGTCCGTGATGAAATTTATAAAACGTGAATTAATGTAGCTTATTCAAATCCAAATTTGCTCCTTGGTTTCTCTACTATTATTACAATTTTTTAAAAAATTCCTTCTTTGGAATTTTCAATTAATTTATTGCCCTCTTGTAAAAGAAATAACCTCTTCAAATATGGTATTTATTACATCCCCAGTTTTGGCACACTGACAGTTCCTTAAATTGCACAACACCAAGAAAAAGATTTAATTGGTTTCTGATAATAAAAAAAAAGGTAATGTTTTTTTTATTGTGTACTATTATATTCTGTATTATATTAGGGAAATGGTAATATGAACCAGAGAGCTCATTCACGCCATATTTACAAATATATAAATTAAATTATAGCAAAATAAGAAATAGAAGAGAGAGAAAAAAAACTTCAGCTTAAAGTAAAATAACATCTTCAACAAAATCATTTCTATTTAAAATAATTACGTTCAGCCAGTGGAACTCCGAATTCTGGAAGAGAATTCTGGCTACACTGTTTTAAATTGCAGGAAATGCAGCTGGAGTGCAGGTCGGCAGAAGGCGTTAGATAAACAGAAATCTAATGGTCAAAGGATTGTAGGGATAATAGTTAATATGAGAGTAAAAAAAAAAAATACACAAAAAGGAGTAAAATGTGAAATTTTTAGAGCCCACAAAGTAATAAAATGTATCGAATATATAATGGGTAAGTAAAAACGGATATTTTAAGGGAGAGAGTATGTAAAAACAATTTTATAAAAAAAAGAAGAAACATGGCGAATAGGAAATGAAGAAAATAAGAGAGAAAAACAACTTTATAGGCAGAGATTCTTGCTAAACTGCCTTTTGCCGACCTGCACTCTACCGGCATTTCTTGCAATTTAAAACAGTTTAGCCAGAATTTTCTTCCTATAACCTTTCTGTCGTATTTTTTACTTTCTTCATTCCCTAATCTTCATACATTTCTTTTTATCCCTTGTTCTTTCCTTAAAAGATATTGTTTTTATAAATAAAAACCTAATATATAATATAAATAACTAACCTAATGCATATAAATAAAAATCTTTATTCACTTAATATAAGAGATCTAAATAAAATATAATTATCAATTTTACTTCCTCTCCTTCTTGCACAGCCAGCGAGGACAATAATAGTATATAATAATAATAATAATGATATTAATGGATAATAATAGTCAGTACTTGCCTGAACGCCTAGCCCAATAAGTTGGTTGGTTATTGGCCTCAAAGAGAGGATCCCGTAATTGCAAGGAGCAAGTACCTGGGGCTTCGGCTGACTTGATTGAAAGGCTGCATTAAGTTTAAGTTGCCCCGAGTTGCCTAACTTGGAGTAATATCTTTCCACCTTCTATATTTCCCATTATAATTTTCCTCCCTGACGTTTACTTTTCCCTACCGCCCACTTCCATTGCTATGATGAGCTACTGAGGTTCATTTTCTTTTGTTCCTGTTCCTGCCTAGCTTTTGCAGCTGAAAGAGTCCTAGTATTCTCCCATTTACTAATAGCTTGTCTTTTCTCATTGATACAGTTTGCGATATTGAAATATATAATACCGTATATATATTGAAAAGCTTGCTCCTTCTTTCTGATCAACTTTATAAAAGTTTTGTTTGACTTTTTATGTAATGCATCATCACATTCATTCTTATATCATCTACGATTTTTTTAAAAATCTACATTCAAAATGATCCCCTTTAAATTTTATCAGTATCAGATGACAAATTATAGCGAGGCACCTCAACAAGCGAGAGCTAATCATTGTAAGGGTATGCAGAATTGTTAAGTTTGCAGTGTTAAGTCTCTAAATCTATTTATAATATGGCCAAGAGTAATATGTAAATATTGCCACCTACTGTGTGCACCGTGCGCCAGCAGTGACTAATTCGGTTGTAGTCTTCAGATCTGAGTGCATTAGGGTTTACCTTTATTCCTGTGCATTTTTTTGCTCTAGCCATCCTAATCTATCTCATATTTCGCAAGTAGCCAAACGTTTCTAGCATTTAAAGAAGTAATGCCATACATACATACAGCCCTGCTAATTAAGGGATATTGTCATAAAATAGTTTAGTATAAATTATTCAACGATTCTGAATCAATTAAAACTGTAAAACGACATAAGTACTAACAAAACTGACCCTGTTTTCATTCCCCTCATCACTTCACCTTAGAATAATTATGAAACGGGAATTTGTCATCAAAATTTATAATAAAGTTACCGGGTTCCCACCAAGAGTCCCGTTTTCTGAAACGTCCCATATTCCACCGAACACCATAGTGGAAAGTGATTTGCCCCGTATTTCGGGAAGTCTTCGAATTTTAATTTGAAAGATGATACACATTACCGACTGATTTTGCATTGGTAATATTCACTTCCATTTCCAATTTTTCTAGACTTAACGAGTTTCCTTTTCTCTTTTTTTTTTTTGCTTATTCTTAATTTTCGAGGTCAATT
Organism: Halyomorpha halys; assembly: GCF_000696795.3. Taxonomy (NCBI): domain Eukaryota; kingdom Metazoa; phylum Arthropoda; class Insecta; order Hemiptera; family Pentatomidae; genus Halyomorpha; species Halyomorpha halys. Next base: position 645,122 of record NW_027106557.1, read on the forward strand.
TTCAATAATAACACTATGACCAACCAACTGGTTTTTATTTTCAAGGGTAAAAACAATAAAGAAGTGCTGCCGAACTTGATTGAGTTACTACTACACAGCTTACATATTCTAATCTAATCAGACATTGTTTTTTAATCTTATAACACAAAGGCATAACAAGTGGATAAGTAACAATATATAATAATAGAATATGGTTTTATTTATTTTTTTTTCGTTTTAGTTCTTTTATTTTTTCATCTTTCTCTTTTTGAACATTCTTTTTCTTCTTTCTACTTTATTAATTTTTTTTTGTTAATATCTTCTTTCTATACTCTTTCTTCTCTTTCTATCCTTTCCCCGTTTTTTTCTCATTTCTTTCATATTCTCTCTTTCAACCCAATGTTAGTTTAAAAAGAATAAAAGTAGTGATAGATAAATAAAATTTTTTTTTTCTTTTGCAGGTTTTTTCCCCCTCAATGGGTTGCCTGGCTTAGGCTGTCCCTCCACTTTTCTCTGTCCCACCAGTCTTCCTCCTCATGTCCTCTTCCACCGGGTTCGGGGTCTTCCTCTCCTCTGTCTTCCCGATTGTTCCCATTGTAGAAGTTTCACCTACGTTCTGGCATCCGCTGACAGTGCCACCATTGGAGTAGAGTCCTGGGTTAAGTGTCCATGTTTCTGCGGCGTTGTTAAGTGAGGGTTCATCACACAACACTTCTAAAACACTTCTAAAAATTCGCTTTTTGTTGTCCGTTGAGATGACCGTATTCCAGAGGGCTGGCTGCAACATTCTAGCCAGACCAGCTCTCCTCCTAACCTCTGGTTCCGACTCACCATCCCCATCTATTGTCGATCCCAATTATTTAAAGGAGTCTACCTTCTTACATACACTTCCATCTAAAGGTCCATGGCCTCTTTGCAGTTTCTTGGCTGTATTCTTTTTTCAGGGCCTTCATCGCTTCTTCCAGGCCACCACTGCTTGGTCGTCGGCAAAGAAAAGGGACAGCATATATCCATAAGCATAACAGCATATGTCCGCTGATATCAATGCCCTTCCCTTCCCATTGGGCGCTCCACTCCTTTACTGCCTGTTAAATAGGGTCGGAGACATACTGCTTCCCTGCTTAAGACCCTTAGATGCAGAAGGCTCAGACAAGTAAGATCCAAGCTTCACTCTGCACTCGTCTTCTCTGTACAGACTCCTCACTGCATTTATTAAGGCAATACTAATACCCGCACTCTTAAGAGATTATTATGCCACATCTTGTGCCTTGGTTCACTGTGATAAGCCTGTTCTAGGTCTATAAAAGCTATGTGTACAGCTCTTCCTTTCTCTGTTCGTTTTTCTCTGATCTGCCTTAGGACAAATATGTCTGGACAAGACCTAGCTGCAGTGAAGCGAAACTGTTCCTCCGGAGTAACAAACTTATATATAAACGGCACAAATAAATAAATATAAAAAATAAATGACTAATAGATATAAAAATTAACAAATATTAAAAAATGTATACAAATATAAAATATAAAATATTTATATATAATAGATATAAAAATTAACAAATATTAAAAAATGTATACAAATATAAAATAAAAATATTTATATATACGACTTTAAAGTTTTTATTTTTTTAACAATTTTTATACGTTTTTCGAAATGAAACTTCCTTAGAAATATTTGATGATGATGAGGCGCATGATCTCTCCCTTTTACAATGCTAGTTTCATATAATAGATTTGTTCCAACAATAAATCCTCAACCTAGTATAGCCTAGTTGAGGACTAATACTCGATCAATACCAAGTCATTAGTCAGCCCTGGCTACCATTTTACAAAAGGTTCTGATCGTGGCGTTAGTGCTGGTCGGAAGAAATGTCCAACAGTTGAATTATTGGTTCCGACCTCGTCAAAACATGAGATCCGTAATGCGCGCATGTTTTTGGCAGTTCTCATGGTCATAGGTGGTCGTTGGAACAGACCTTTAATTAGCAACAAATAATACAAAGCCAAAATATATAAGTTGATGCATGTTGAAACCTTTGTCAATAAAAAATACGTTTTTATACAATATAAAAAATATATGCTATTTATGAACTAATATGAAAATTATAGTTCTACTTAACACTATACATGATTACACCCTGATGAAAATCGAAAACGACCATTATAAAGAAGCGTAAAGCCTGGGTCGGAAACCTGTTTTCGCATCGTATTAAAATGAATGTAATTACAAATAGCAAGGAATGATATTGAAGGGATAATAGAGGTAAATATATAGGAGCTCTCCAAGCGTTCCAACAGGGTCAAAGACAATCCCCAACCACAAGCAGCACTATCACTGCCTCTAGTCCTTTGTGGTCTCAACAACTTGCAACAATCACGTTCCAATAACAGTTATCTGCAGTCGGCCAGTTCTCAAAGCAAACAATCTTCTCTCTCTCTCTCTCTCTCTAATAGCGGCAAATCGGGCCAATAACTCATTTATTAGTAAATAATTGCATATTTCAAGTTTAGTCACTTCATATAAATATATACTTGATCCAAACAGAATTAGTATTATTCATTGATAAATTTAATTAAAAAAAAAATTAAAATAGCTAAAAATTAGAAGTATTAAGACAAAAACATGTAAAATACAAATATAACCACAATACAAAGTAACCATATTTCTTAGGTGTGTATTCTCGCAGTCTTTAATGATTCCTCAAGAGAGCCGGGGAGTTGGGGAGGGGGAGGGAGAAAGGGGGACTATACTTGGAGGCTTGTGCTGCCTCCTCCACAATATTTTTGAGAAAGGAATAATAATAATAATAATATCCTTTATTTATTCTGGGATTGATCCCTTTAGAATAATATACAGGCGTTAAAATTAGGCTTTAGAGCCTTAGAGTAAAGTACAAAATAAAAATGAAATTATAAAACGTCATAAAATATAATAAAACAGTGAATTTGAAAAGATAAAAATGAACCACAATAATTAACAAAGTATATAAAATAAAAATAGAACAAATAAAATAAAACTATATGTCATAACATAAAACATAAGATGACTAACTTCTGATAATAAATAAAAGGAGAAAATTTTTTTATAAAAAATCAAATACAATTAAACAAAAAGTAATAAATGGAAAGGTACAATTTCTGCTAATATACATATTTACAAGTATAAAACGGGAAACTGAAGCGTTAAATGCAGAAAATATATAAACCTTGTCAATTGTTATTCTTCCGGAATTGGATGGACAGAAGGTGGTCGAAGATACACTATAAGAATAGTGAGTTACATGAAATCATTTCTCAGGACAGAGACCTTAACACAACAGTTAGTATTAAACTTATGTTAAAATTAAATGTAGATTTAAGACGTGCATGGGATAATCTCCACCCCTCCCCCCATCAGCCTTAAATGTTACAATCAAATATTTTTTAATATGATCTAATTCAGTTTGTCCTTGCAACTAATTTTTACCTCCAAAAATGTCAACATTTTCAAAAGGTAACGGTAACTATTTCCTAAACAAATTCTACAGTCACCTAATAGAAATTTAAATTTAAATTCAATAGTACTAATGAAACATGGAATATATATCGCAGATAATTATATAAGATTAAAAATACATCAATTGGCCTCAGATTGGCTGAAGCTCTGTTCCCACACCCAACCTAACGTCCATGGCATCGTGTTCCAGCAACGACTTACACTTAGCAAAAATGTTACATTGATGCCTACAACAGATGTAATTTCATGTAGCATATCCATTTAACAAAACGTTAGCCTTCATGTCATCCAGATAGCGCCACACAGGCAACGAAGTCGACACAACTTTTTACCCCGTAGTTGGGGAACTCAAAAGGAGGGTAACGTGTTTAAGGGTATCATATAACCTCTTCATTTAATGGCCGGAATTTGTACGAACTACACAACCGAATTTTAAATTCGTTGTCTATAGATAATCAGTAATATTCCATGAGTAATATTTTGAAGCAATATGAGCTCAAATTGCTGGAAAAATTATGTTATATTATATTTCATAACCTCTTTAAATGACAAGGATGCAAGTGGCCGTCCTGAGAATCAACTGCATAAGAGGATATTCACGTTTTTACATTAGGGTCATATCAATATCGAATTTCGTCAATGTATTGATTGTTTTAGGGGTATATTGTAGCAATAGTACTGGCTCGTGTGTTATATTTGTATGTAGCATGTTTAACAATATTAGTCGTGTAAGGTCTGTCTTGATATAATGCAGTCACTGATAGTTGGCTTCATAGTCAATGTTAGCTATAGTTTAGATATAAACAGGACCTAAAATGGTTGAAAGACCTATATACCATTATAAGGTGCATTGATAAGATTAAGATATTGTATTTATCTTACATTTTGGTGTATATTATAATAATAAGGTTACATACCATTCAATTTATTAATACAGTAAATAAACACCACAATTATTTAAATGCGGTAAGGATGAAAAAGGATCTTGCATTAAAAATTAAACATACATTGTCATATACCAACTAAAATCTGAAAAGACACTGCAGAAAGTTTCTCCCCCCCACATAATTGACAGTTGTTTTATCTCTTTTTTATAGCTTCAAGTAGTTAACTAGCAACAGGTTATACTTGCTTAAGAAGTTCAGTAAACCTAAAAATATCTCGCTCTATCTTTGTCAGAGGAGACTAGAACTTATTGGGGAAGTATCATTTAGATAAAATATAAACAAATCAAATGGAAAGAAAAATAACCTTATTCTTTGATATCAACATGGACGTGACAGTAAGTAGGTTACAAGTGTACAATTAGTAGCATAAACATTAATATGACAGAAAGGATTTCAATTAGTTGTAACATTCTATCGAATCGTGCAATGCCCACTGTGCACCATCGTATGCATCCTTCATCATTTCAAACAGAACAATATTTATCTACAGGCCAGTGGTATGAAACACCGTAACCTATCTACAAATAACTCAACAATTCTCAACTGATAATTGAAAGCAAAGACATATTGGGATTTGAATTCATTCAATAGCATGCATTGGCATCAACAGCAACAGTTTTAGTGCACTAACATGGACTTATAGGCATAAACAACAATAGTTTTAGTGCACTAACATGGATTTATAGTCATCAACAGCAATAGTTTTAGTGCACTAACACTGACTTATAGGAATCAACAATAGTTTTAGTGCACTAACATGGACTTATAGGCATAAACAACAATAGTTTTAGTGCACTAACATGGATTTATAGTCATCAAGAGCAATAGTTTTAGTGCACTAACACTGACTTATAGGCAATCAACAACAATAGTTTTAGTGCACTAACATGGTCTTATAGGCATCAACAGCAATAGTTTTAGTGCACTAACATGGACTTATAGGCATCAACAGCAATTTCCTCATTTTACTGCTTATAAACGTTTTGTGACAGTAATTGGCAGAATCTCCATCGAACATTAAAGTTCTGTATGTGTTTTATTTATTTATATATAATTATGTATATTTATTGCAGTTTAATTATTATAATAACCCGCATAGCACTTGAAGTGCTTTCGTTAATATCTATTGTTGCATCATTATCGGTTTAGATACATTTTTATATTGTTTTCTTTTGGTTTGTAAGTATCGTTCTAAGATGGCGGTAGGTATGAGGTTACCAGTAGATCCTTTAAGGTTCGGGAGAGAAATCTGAAATGGAAGATCAGTTCGCGGTGTCGCCTTTCAGTAATGTTGTCCTTGTCCTGAACGTTGGGCGCTTTTCCTCTTCGCTGAAGTAATATCGATATTATGTATCGACGAATACTGCAGTGTCTTCACGAAGGTAGGGTATCGTACCCGTTATTTTATAGCGTCATCGCTCAATATAAAAAAAAATATTTTTATTGAAGAATAAACACGACTACCGAAATACCCCCAACTTATTCTCCTATTTATCCTAATTAGCGGGATATTATTTTTGCGAGACTTGGTCATTTGGAATCAGAAAAACTCAAAAGGTGAATATTCTTCGAAAACTCGAATTCGAGTTAGTGAAAATAAAAATGAACTGCAGGCCCTTCAAATCTTTTTTTTCTTCAAGGAATTGGATTTTTCGTATTTCTACGTAAATTAAAGTAAGTGAGATATCATGCACGTGAAACATGGCATTTAATAACCGATTGTGATTCCGGTGAAATTGTGAGGCATAGCTAGTTTTATTTATAATAAAGTTCAAATTAATAGTTCCAATATCAATTGTAGGCAACAAAAATGGCTAATTGACTATATTAAATATTATTATTATTCAACTAATTAATAATATTAATAAATTAATTATACTAGAGAAGCCCCCTTGGAGGAGGGAGAATAAGGACCTGGCTGCCCCCTGCAGGACCTCTTCATCTCCAGCGGGGGGAGGGGGCTATTGTGGCAATTCCTGGGGGGGGGGCAGGCTCCGGATCCCACTTAACAAATAACCAATACACCAGAACCGCACCAATATAATATTTCTGGCAGAAACATTAATATCATATATGTAATCAGTACTCCCATAAAACCCTTAAAATATAATTTTATAATACACATAATATTTTTCAGTAAACTTCCTTTTTTTAAATGAATTTATTGTTCTGGTCATTTTAAATTTTACTTTTTAGCTGTTTTTAATTGTATTATTACCTAAAAAATAATTTAGTAAATAAATCATTTTATTTGAAAAAAAATTTTAAAAGCAGGAATGCTTATAATTATAATCCTAAAAAACAAAACAAACAAGGGTTCCCCTAATCCATCTCCAAATAAATGAATTAGGTGATCCTAGTGCGCAAATGCCAGCTTATAGAGATCAAAGGAAGTCGCATCTCACAACTTCACGAGTCAACCAAAGGAAAAATATTTTGAACTTAATTATATTAGGTTTATGTGATTTGATTACCATGGCAACATAAGGAGTATATTTTTAAAATAAACATGGATCCAAAGTTCGCATTCCCTTTATTGAGAATGGTCCGAATTAGAAATCGTCATTTAGGAAAATATAAAATTCATAAACTGAAAGAAGCCGAATGAATAAAGGCGGCTTTGACGCAGATTGTGCACCGAGCTAAGCTGTCTCTCTAATTATGAAGCAAAGCCTTATAAGCATAGTCAATGCACCCTGTTACGTTTCCAACAGAACACTACACCAAGACCTTCATATCCATTTTGTCCTTGACATAATACCAACCAAATTCTCAAAATTCCAAATGGTAAATCATTCTAATCATACCGGTTCAATCCTTATCCAGTTCCACCCATCCTTAAAAAAAAACTATGATGTATTCATTGTACGTACAAGAACATTGGCTTTAACATTGTTTAATTTACAAAGAAATATTATAAGGTGAACAACCTATGCTAAGAATACAGCAGATAACAGAAATGTGAATCACCATACAAACCAAGGTATTATCAAAATTAAAAATCAAGTAAAAAAATGAAAATAATTTAATATACAAATAATGCCCCATTATAACAAAATATGAAGCATGGGTTACCTTTAAAATGTAGAATAAATTTGTTCAAAAAAAAATATTTTCTGCTAAGCCCCATGGACGTTTAGGGTTTGATACATGGGGGTAGGTAACAGTACTGGGTGAAATCTCTTTTACTGCATTTCAAATGCATTCTAAGAGGGGAATGATGACTGCCTGTAGTCAGTAAGTCGGTAGTCCTCAGTCGAGTCTGAGTCTGTGTGTGCCTGCCACCTCTGTGGCTGTCCTGCCGGTGTCAGTGTCCTCAATGGGTCCGTACAGTACTGGGAGCTGTCAAAAAAAATTGATATGCCTCCTCGAGATAAATTCTGGCACAGTCAGTAGTTGGAATGGTCCTTGTTGCAGTGGTGAGCTAGCGTCAGGTGCCTAACAAGGGTGACACCCAGATATACTAGGCTGCCTGCTGGTCTATTGCTCGCACCCCGTTACCATATTCTTCAAAACACCAATATATTTTCATTTGTAATACTAAAAAATCGATAAGAGTCATTGTTTGAGAATATAGTTATATTAAGAAGATGTAAAAAAAATAATAATAAATTTATAAATTTAGTTGTATAAATTAAAAGATACATGTTTCTAATGTTCAAATTTTAATACCATTATCGTAATAACATATATTTTAATTTATCAATGTATCAAATAAAACTCTCTTTGAAAATGTCTATGTTCCTGAAGAAGCCTAGACTGAAGTCACAGTGGATGCAAGTACAGACGGAGACCTGGCGAGACACTGCTTACTGTCAATTCGATTCAGCTATTGTTTTCCCTCGGAATCGATTCTCCTCGCTCCGATTTCGATTTCTTATTTCAAACTCGATTCGTCTCTTAAGCCGAAGGTCGACCTCTTGCGCAGTTCTCACTAGGCTTCAAATATATTCCAAGGACATGGAGTTGGGAAAGACACGGATTAAAAGATGGAAGACAAACAGTGTTTGATATTCGAGGCACGGCGAGGTAGACCGATATGGACCTTGAATTAACTTATTTCGAACAGAGAGCGTGCTCGGGAATGTATAAGTGATCTATCTCTTGCAGATCTAAATGTGCTTATGAATATCGCCTCGCTGAATATCTTTATCGATGTCATCTTTATATATCGACCCTAACGAGCTATCGATAGCTGTTATCAGAAGCGCCCTGTATCAGCCGATGCAGGTACTAATGTGTTCTCTTCACCAAGCCATTTCCCTGCCAGCTCTCTACAATCTAATGGAGGATAAGCATCACCTTGCCTTCTTTACACTATCATACTATTATCATATTATAACCGCAAAGTTGACTAATCCTTAGTTATATGTTTATCGTTTATAGTTGCCCACGCTCAGCGGAGAAGGAGAAAAAAATATACAATCCCAAAAGGAAAAAAAAGGACAAAACAATAAAGACTAAATTACTCCTTAGGCGTCACGTTATTTTTTTTGGAAATAACCAAAACCCCGAAGCATTATGCCCACAATATAGCTAAAATATACAACTATATAAACAATTGTTGAATTATGACCACTGGCGAATACCTTTACATGTAGATAACAGAAAACCTAGGGGTGTTACCTACCCACCTGTTGAATTATCGTAATATTCCGTGAACAACAACAAAAAAACATAAGTGAATTAACAAGTTGAAAGCACAGAAAGAACAGCAGAACTGTAAGTACAAAAGTTTAATAATAAGAAGAAATATATATATACAGAGAATGAAAAAGGAAAAAAAAAGAATTGTTATCAATTAATAAAACAATTAAAACTTATAGGTTGACTTAACCTTAACTTAAATGCTTAACCTTGATAACTATATTTACATTATTATTCTCTTATCCAGGACATGCTGAACAAACACCACTGCACTATATCCCCACTTCTAGTGTTAATGACCGTCCATTGAAGTAGAACACCATAATTTTGAAAAACAAAACATATAACATTTCTCAAATGGTGCTATTTCGGTTCAAACCGTTAAGACAGAGGGCCTTCATAAACTATTACCACTTCACAATGAGCAATCGTAACGGGTTCCAAAATCAAACTGTCACCTTCACAAAACCAAAACCCACTCGTCTAAAATATATCGCTCGTGTTTTTATTTCACCATGGCAACCGTAAGAATATGTTCACATATTATAATTATCTAATACATTATTTCAGTGGGATAAATCTTTTTTTCAGACGAAGGTACCGTATGAAAGATATTTTTAAGAAGAATGTAGAACTGCTGAAACTGTAGAAGGTGCTATCAATTTTTCTAAACTAGTTGAAAACCAGAACACATGTCACAACAATGAAGGAGCACAATAGAAAAAAAGTTTTCTACAGTTTGTACCTCTTCTTGGGGAGAGGATGACTAAGAAGGATTACTAAATTCCAAAGGATCATTTCCTCTGATAGAAGAAATATAAATAACTAATATAGTGATGCAAATTATACTTAAGTGAAAACTTAAAACTTATGATAAAAATATAATTTCTACCTCAAATACTCAATCAAATCAACGGTAATATGTGAATCGTACACACCTCAAACCTCTAAACCAACAAACAGAAAGGTCATAATTAATATTGTGATAACAGTGCCCATTTTATTGTTATTATACTTATTTATTCAATAAATAATTACTTTGTTAGAACATTAATGGTACGGTCAACCATTGTGATAGATTGTAGGAAGATAGTCCTGGTGGCCATCAAAAAAGTATAAAAGAGTAAAAAAAAAAAATTTATTGGTAACCAAGGTATCGCTCCACTTTGCAAGAACTCGTTAGGGCTAAATGAGAACAACTAGTATTTAAATATAATGGTGGTAAAAAGTTATTTTTATTAAAAAATTAAGAAACACAATAAGTTAAGAAAATTGTCATTTTTAAAATTTTTTTACATAACATTTCACACTCTGTACATTTATATTCCAATCGTTTGTTTCTTTTCGTTTTAACCCGATGAAGCCCTGCAATGTGGGACGAAACTTTCATTAGCAATAATTAGTTTTTGAATATTTAGTGTCTTTATTGAACCTAATAACCCCTCCTTTCCCCGAACCATCTTCCTACAATCTATAACTAAATTGAATTTTATCAAAGTGAAATCAATGTATGTCTTGACGTGGGTCAATTAGTCATACGATATTATCATAGCTGTTAAAATGTTTAGAGGTTAAAACTACTCAAAAAATACAAAAATTTTTTTTTTTAAACAAATTGGAATTTTAATAATTAATTAAAAATAAATATGAACTATTTGGAGGATTACTGCCCGCATTCCCAGGCAGTACTAAAATAACAGTAGGTCAGAAAAGAACATGAGACCGGGTGAGTAGAAGGAAACAGGAGAAGCGGAGGAAGAAAATGCTGAGGACAGGTGGAATTACGTTATTGAGGTGGGGAGGGGGTTGGAGGGGACTTTTTACCCCCACACCCCACCCTCATTCATCAAAAGTTGCTCACACTAACAGAGCATTGTGTGGGTGGCTAATATTACCCCAGTGTCCTCTCCCCGGTCACGGACGGAATAAATTAGCAGGCACAATGGGAGGTGTTAGCTCCAGGGCAGTCTGCTCTTCCACTCTCCGGATAAAAATCATAGACCCAATAACACTCTTTAATAATATATTACCAAATCATAGACCCAATAACACTCTTTAA
>NW_027106557.1:657296-659642 GCF_000696795.3 Halyomorpha halys
TCTAAAGTACTGATGACCACTCTACTGTACTCTAAACTAACTGAACACAACTCTACCGAACTTTACAGTACAGAAGACCAATGTAACGGCATAATTTATTTAAAATTTGATATATGGCAAACATGTTAAACAAATTAAAACATTAACATGGGATACGTTTCTTGATTTTTATAAGTATAGCAAACATTTACTTCTTAAAACTTTTATAAGTCATATAAACCATGTAAGGCCCACCAGATCGGCCTCTGGTATAAAAATAAAATAAGATAAAGGTTAAAACTTTATTTATTTCGATATATCAGTTTCTATAAACATCAGTCATAAATAGTGAACGGATTTTTGTGCAGTAAAATACCGAAAATATGTGCAGTGAAAACTCAAAGTGTGTATTAAACCCCCAAATCCAGTAATAATATTAAAGTTTATTGTTTAATTTGTAATACTAATCCATGGAAAGCTTACCTAATCCAGTGGCGTAGCGTGGGTGGGTCCGCCGCCCAGATCAAGGGAACTTTTGTGGCCCCCTTATTTACCAATTTTAAATTAATTCTGAAAAACTTATCAGCAAGAACAATCATATTTATCGTTTATTGTACAGATTACTACAAAAAATTCATGAAATTAAATGGTTCAAATTTTTAATAGATATTATTACTATTTATTAAAAAATTTTGTTGTCTTATAAGTGCGACCCAGGGCGAAACATGGGTGCCAGAACACCCCGAGTTCAAAACTTTTTTTGTTTGTTTAGTGTGCGTGCATCAGTGTGTCTGATTTATTAATATCTTCAGCAGGAAGAGCATTTAAGATTTTGATGAAACTTGAGTCTTCCGATTTGAGCATTTATATATGTGGAACAAATCCTCACAAAAAAAAAAAAATCAGAAAATATAGTTGGGATGAAAAGTAAATTTTATTTGTGGCAAACAAAAAAGTATTGCTTTGATGGTAAATTATCTGATAAACGTTAGAAGTATAATTATATCCTTAAAAAACAAAATAACAAATCGGAAAAATATTAGCTAAATAATTAAACATTGCATGCTATGTTTATAAAAAAAAGAATTCTAAGTATATTACCATAGTTACCCCTTCACTAACTTGAGAACACAAAAACTATTCAATTGAAAGATAAATAAATTACAAAGCTACATTACACACACAAAAAAAACCATTCTAACTAAAAATGACTAAGATAACAATATTAAAAACAAACGTTGTAGGGGACTTTGTACTCAGACCGCATGTGCGTGTTATCAGTTAATACATGACCTTTTTCGCACACCATTTTGATATGAAATACCTTCCCAGTTGGCTATTTCTAACACGTATCCCGAAGAACCTATTGACGACTAGACAGACCCTAAGTGGGTTATAAGAAAGGAGATGTGGGCGCTGTCACTAACGAAGTTGCCACGACACGGGGCCATTAGTAGCGAGGTGCGAGGTGCTCAGGTTCTGCTCTACCTTGTGCTCTATAAATCGATTAGTCCCCTAATTCACTGCCACGCGGTGCCTAACAGATTTATAGCCTCTTTGCTTCTCGCCACCCTCCTCTATAAAGTGATCACCTTACACCTTCCAAGTTATTTGCAACAAAAAAATTTTGATGCGGTAAGCAAATCACACAACTTTCACTTATCGACCTAGTTAGATTTAAAATTTTGAGAAGTATGACAGAAATATATACACTCTTTAAAGAGGTGATCAGTTCTCTGATTTTGAACCTTAGCCACCAAAATATTTATTAGAGGTTTCAAATTGTTTATGTAGTAACATGGTACTTCAAAGATAATATGAAATTTTACGTGCAAATACACAAAAACAAATATTATCCTGAGAAGCTTGTAACTAGTGTTTTGGTAAAAGAGTTGGACCAAAATTAGATCAACTAAAACTATGACTAAAATTGGCATGGATACGAAGTTCATTCATAAAACACACAATAACATTTTGTATCAATGGTAAATCGATATATTAACATAGCTCCAGTTTTAGTTTAACTAATTTTTCCCTCACCCAGACTGTAATATTATTTTGAATGGACAAACTTCAGTAACCGTGATTGTGATGAAATTTGAGAAAATTTCAATGTAAATTCCATCAAACTGCTTTAGTCCAGTATCGGAAGTGAATCTATGTTCGATATATTTTGTCCATTAGATAATTACTGAGGATTATTTATTTTAAGTAATTGAGTCCTAAAACTCTTAGAACTGAATTAATTTTGGGAAAGGCTTATTCTGTCTTTCCCAATTTACTAATTAGTATGCCGTCCTTTGTAGAACATTAATTACATTAAATATTCATAATATACTCGTATATAGAGTTGGGTTATATAGGCAC
>NW_027106557.1:660722-663379 GCF_000696795.3 Halyomorpha halys
GCCTATTGGACTGATCAGTACTGCTGCATCATCCTCTCTCATCCCTTTTAATATTGCCTATTGGAATGATCAATGCATCAATATTCTGAGCAGCCAATCGCAATATTTTCGAGTTCCAACTATCAACTATCGCATACTGCATTTGATATATTTTACCTGACCGGGACAAACAATATACATTTTGCAAGAACCTATCATATGAGTAAACCATTGAGACAATACAGACGACTGGCGTTGCGAACTAGGTCAAGTATTTTTTTTCGTAAAAATCCGTTTTTGAGAGATTATGAGGACACTAAAAACTAATCTGAATAGCTTTTTCTAAAAAATAAAAATTTAGCAAACTATATAGGAACCAATTTGTGATGTATTAATTATTTCATTTCCTTTAATAGAATGGTTAGATTTGTTTTTAATCTGGGCCTCCAATTTGTTTTAAAAAAAAACCGGTAGCACTAATCTACACGAAGCTTAACACTGGTTGAGGGCACTCTGGCAGGGTACTGCAGGGAGTGGGATCAATTGTACCTTCGTAAACAAATTAGAACCGGATTTATGAAATGAGACGTTTAAGAAAAGTTCTTAGTTTGAAGACGCTTTTTCTTCCATAAAAAGGCTGATATTGATTTGGGATATCTGGTTCATATCGGGCTAATATGGGTTATCTCGGTCATATGGGGCTGATATGGGATACTTGGTCATATCGGTCTAATATGGGTCCAAAGAGCGACTATTGAGCTTTCCAACAGTAGTAATTAGCTGAACGATGGGAGGAGTTGTGATTTTATTCCGTGAGCACGGAACATTAGTAGAAATAGGAAGAGAATAACACCCAAAATTACATTTTGACGCTAAAACAGTTTCTTGCTAGACATTTTCCTAATTTTTTTTTTGTATACTTTACTGAGAGTGACTTATGGTTTTTTTGTATTTTTTTAATTACAGTAATACAATAAATAATTTTTGGCTTTTATTATATACAAATAAAAAAAATAGATATATAATAACCATCATAAAAAAGATCAAAAACTGTTTTTTTTTCTACTCTTAAGGGGCATAGACAACAACCCTCTCACTAATGTCTAATATTTCACAACCGAGAATTATCAACCACAGTTTCATTGAATTCGGTGATCTGATCTGCGAAGCATCCCATTGTAAGTTATATCCGAGTCTGGAGCTCTAAAACATTGTGTCTTTTACCCCAGTTCTGTAATCTGTAAACTCTTTAGTTTTTCGTATATTTGTTGGGTAAATAATTCATATTTATGCTAATACCTACATCGTGGGTCCAAACCCTGAATATAACAGATCCAAAATGTGTGTTTTATCAACACCTCAAACGGCACCTCAATAAGATGCTTTGAATCTGTTAACCCCTGGCCCGCATTGTTCGGAGATGTACTACGGCCCGTGGGCTGAGGATAAAGATATTGAAGGTGAAAGAGGAAAATAGCGAGGGGGGGGGGAGGAGTGTTTTGAATGAGGGCTTTGAAAGGTTCGGCGCAATTCGACCGTGAAAGGGTCCAAAGTCCAACAGCAGCACTCCCACTTGCCCCGTCGGCCGGCAAGGATTATCAACAACAATAGCCGTTGTATTATTTATATATACAACAAAAGGATTATTGCTTTATTAATTATTTAATTATGAACCATTGTCGTACAATAATAATTATATAAAGGATTTATATTTGTATTCTAATAGAGCTACAAATGCAGATATTCACATATTCACTATATGCTTGACTGGAATGTTTGCCGTGAGGAGTATTTTACGACAATATCTTTATGACATAATGTTATTTCATTTTACTAACGGAATAAGTTAGGGTTCTACCAATAGGACACAAGACAGTATCATGTCATTGTTATATAGCTCCCGTAATCATAATGTATATTGCAATATAACTGGCATCAATTTACAACATTTATTTCTATATAATATAGATGCAAATGTCAATAAATAAATAAAAAGAATAATAAAATATAGATAAAGTTAAATGTTCAAAAATAAAGTGTAATACTAATTAGACAAATGATGATGATTGTGGTCTCATGATAGTTAATGGAAGCAGCTGCTATGAGGCTTTGGATAGAGGTTATTCTAAGATTTATAAATAGTTGTAGACTAACCTTGCTCCTTTTTGAATTTTAGCTTCTACAACTCCTCTCAAAAACGTTTTCTTAACTCAAAAATAAAATTTTGAGAGCCGTTCCCCGACAAAGGTAGGTGATGGGTGAAGTGAGGAAGGGAGATGTGAGAGCTCCGACTATTTAGCAAAATTATGAACCTACAATAGACATAACTGCTCCCCCTCTTCAGGTCATATTCTTATCAATAAAATAGACCTCAGATATTAAAATTACCAATTATTAACCAGAACTAACCAAACGTTTCACTTATGGCTAATCCAAAACTAATTATATCTATTATTAAAAAGAGAAGCTTTTTCCTTTGTTAATTTGAACTAAATGTTTCTTTACACAAGTTTCCATACAGTCCACTAATAATTTACCAGCGCTTTAAGGTCTATGAGTTATCTAGCCGTATTTATATAAAATGTCAAAATATGTTTACTATTATAAATAAAATAAAACTTAATTTAATGAATGTTCTGGCAATGACCAGATGCTCAACTCAAGTTGAGTGTTTGTGG
>NW_027106557.1:664763-665784 GCF_000696795.3 Halyomorpha halys
TTGGAGTCACAATTACTTTTTCTAAGGATAGGGATTTCAAGTCGAAGCCTTTGCCTGCAGCAGTTGGCCATTACTTGGAATTGCTACATCTATGGTTGTGGCCAACTTATGTCTTTATTATTAGATATACATTATAATTATGTGCTGGTGATTATACGTCCAAATATTTCTGGTTTTGTTTATTCCAGTAGACGATTCCAACAGTGTCCGGATTTATTTATCCTGCCATGAATGGTATTCTACTTGGATCAAAATGTATTTCCCCATTACGTTTGGTTGTGGGCCGTGATGCCGTGCTCAGAGCAATCGCTCCGTGGTGGCGCAAATCGACTCAGACCACGCCATGCCCTCCTTCCCCCCTCCTCCAACTCTTCACAAATTAATTTCTTCTCCTCCTTCTACTTGTATCAACTAATCGAAAGGTTAATAACCTCGGTCTCTTACATCGATTATGATCGATATTAGTCATCCCATGTCTCCCCTATATTTTACTCTACTATTCCTCAATTCGTTGTCTCGATGTGCGAACAGTCTAGTTGTACGAAACTTTAACTCACTCGTGTAAATACAACATGAAGTAACAGCAAAGGATGTAGTTTTCCATCTTGCCCTTTCCAGCTCTAGCTGCTTTTTGGAGCTCTTATATATTTGTTTATTTCGTTTTAAACGACACATTTTCCATTTCCTACCGATACAATAATGGGTAAATTGAATATTTACTTTCCTTTCTGTCTGTCGACTGATAACGGATATTAATTTATAGTTTATCAAACGGTGTAAAAGGAAACGGAACTGAAACTTTAGCCACCGTTCTCGTTACCGCACTGTCATTGGTTACTATCAAGTTGAAAAATGACTGAACTATAAAGAGTATATGATGGGAGGTGAGGGGTGGGGAGGGGATGGTTGGAGGAACAGCAGAAAGGAGAACACAAATAAGTAAAACTAATCTTATAATAAATATGTATATATAGTTGACCGTAAAAATTGATATATAAGAAGATGGTCAGGGTTGCGGTCA
>NW_027106557.1:665834-668645 GCF_000696795.3 Halyomorpha halys
CTATCCTACATTATTTGTAATGTATAGCTACTGAACTCTAAGTAAGATTTGAATGTCTCTTTATGATTGAAGAATTCGTTTACGTAGATTCCTGTTAGGATTTAATTTAATCAAGCAGATTTATTAACTGCTCATTGTTACGGTTCATTTTATATTGTCTTTTAAAGGCCACAAATATTTTGAAATTCTAATTTGTTCCACTTATACTACTTTCCCGCTATATTGATGTACTTTTAAAATGTTTGGCGAATATTACGATTTAATGCTGGTCATGTTACTTTCAATGGGGACTGATAAATCGATATAATCCTTATTTAGCGGAAGTCATCATCAGAACATATCAAATATTCAGATGAGCAGTCATAAGCATATATGACGTTCTCCGGAAGAACAACACTAAACGTTTATGAAATTTACTTTGTTGTGTTGGTGGACTCAAAAATGAATATGGATAAAGATGTATGTAAATCGGGATAATTGTACTTACGAAATTCCTCCCGTGATGAAATTTTTAGTAATATTGTGTCGACTTACTAACATCAATGAAATGGATTTTTAGTAATATTGTGTCCACTTACTAACATCAATGAAATGGATTTTTAAGCCGGCCAGCACTATATTGTCATTTTTACAAAGTTTATTGTTGCGTCATTGTTCTTTCGGATCAGAGATACGTTAATTTATCATAGACCACAAAAAAATATGCTATAAATAAATATACAAAAATAAGTGTATAAATAACAAACTGATATATCAGCAATATAAATACAATTAGTTTATATGGATATATAATAGAGGTCACTGACCGTGCCTGATTGGAGAATACTTGAGCTTGAAGGTGCCCACCGTAGCGGACCTCTGCAGCACCTCCAATGGCTTCTCACCATCTCCAAGAGTTCGTTCTAAAAAAAATAATCATAAAATATTACTCTCTATGTAATACTTTATTCTATAGAAAATATCATTACATCAAATTCTCTACAAGATTAAAACAAATCTTTAAAACCATACTAGTATCAGAAAAGCGTATTGGATTTTGGATTGTTTTTTTACAGCCCTCATAAAAACGGCGCTTTGCGTCAAATTTTTGTTTAGTGATTGATTGATTGTTTTTGAACATGAATTTTGGATGTTCTTCAATTGACGAAATACAATTAGTCTTGTACTTTGTTTATAAAAGAGTCCAACAAGTTGTAAAAATCAAAATCGGATGGAACTGCTTAGTACAGCTGATTGGATACAGACTAAGTTATGTTTCTTAGTGGAAGGATAGAAGAGTAGCATCCATATTCAATCGACTGGTTGCCTCCCATCGCTATTAAAGGATCAGTCACCCACTTTATGGAACAGTGAGGCTGAGCAGTATCCATTAAGGGCAGATTGAGGAAAAAATAAGCCTTTTCTCATAGACGGAGTTGAAAAGCCAAAGTTCTAATTAAAGGTTACGCTTAAAATGTTTCTGAAAAGGAATTAATTATTTCGATTAAAATCATTCGTGTTAACGTTTCAATTAAAGCTAGTAACAGTAATTGCACAGAGTGCAGCTGTGAATGCAACACAGGAGTTAATTTAAATTCTCTTACAATAATAAGGGATTAAAGGCCAAGATGGCGATATATCTAAATCCGCGATGTAATTTTCGAATTTAATAGTGTGTGATTAACGAATTCAATTGAAAAAAAGTTTGATCCTTTTAAAATTTTCCTCTTTGTTCTTTCTTTTCGAAATTTTATCCTGATTGATAATTGATATTCCTTTGTATGTTTTACAGCATGTCTTTAATGCCGGATATTACAGAGAACTGATAGCCGAGCCGATAACAGAGGCAGGGCGCAATCGGCTCACAGCTAAATTACGATAAAACTAATCCCCAATCACTTCAGAAAATTGATAAACTTTTGTCCAATATTTGTTTTTCTAATATTTTTTTAATGTAATTCGTTATTAACTATGAGAGATAGTTGACCGTGGATGATGAATGAGGAGAAGATGGTTGGGGGTGCGGTCAATGAAAAACACAAATAAGTTAATCGTACTTATTTGTGTTTTTCATTAATTCGTTATTAATTTTTAAAGTCCTTTAAACGTTTGAAAAATACTTCTTTAAAAACAAAACAAAAAAAAAACACTATTTTATTGAGAAGCTCAGGTGGAAAAAAAAGTTTCCTTTAGAATATTGGAAGAAGAGAGTTGACCGTATTAATTAGATTATAGGAAGATAGTCCGGGTAACGGTCAATAAAGGTATCAACATAGTAAACGAAAACTATTTATTGTTAACCAACATTTGCAGGGCTGTCAGATTGAAACAGAGATGGCAAATGAGGCCTATACAATTGTCATATTTTAAATTTTAATGATGTGACTATATGACAAAATATCATAAAGAAATAGGTGTATTGAACAAATAAGGATTATTAGTACTTGAAGGTGGGGAAACCCGAAACGTTGAAAAAACATATATAATATTATAAACGAAGATTTTTAGATTTTTTTACTTCAACATCTTAATATATAGATTAAACAACTTTTTATGAGAGAAAATTCCGAATTTAAAACGGTTAAGTGTTTTGGTGGTGGTAACTGTTGGGGGTAAGTGGTCCTAGTGGTCCTTTTTGCCAATCTTAGACATGAGGCCGCGT
The DNA here is from genome assembly GCF_000696795.3 of Halyomorpha halys. Classification (NCBI taxonomy): domain Eukaryota; kingdom Metazoa; phylum Arthropoda; class Insecta; order Hemiptera; family Pentatomidae; genus Halyomorpha; species Halyomorpha halys. The sequence continues at coordinate 668,476 of NW_027106557.1, forward strand.
ATTAACCGAGGCGAGAGTGTCAAGATTCAATTCTCAAGATCACCTAATATTAACAGCCCTAGGTGGGAATCAAAACCACAACGTTCCAAACCGAGAGCTGTAGGACCCACGCACAGCTGTCACGTCCCTATGGTTAAGTATATATCTAATAACTATTAACTATCCAACCA
>NW_027106557.1:668705-670101 GCF_000696795.3 Halyomorpha halys
ATTTTACCTTTTCATATATTATTTCTGGTTTAATTATTCATCTGATATCATAATTTATTTAATAAGATATAAAATGTATAAATATACATCAAAATAATATTTGATTTATAAATAATAGTTTTAGATGTAATAAAAACAAATTAAATAGAATATATTCGTACTTACAAAGATAATATATACTATATCTTTCTTGTATGTGGTATAAAGAGGTAGAGTAAAAAAATGGTCGATTTTCATTTATTCATAAAAATAATCAATGTAAGTATACTCGGCGATGGCTTGATTGGATTTAAGTTAAAGTAGTTCTATTCTTGACCAATAGAGTCCACTAATAACGAGTTAGATCGTTAAATCGATCAAACTAAGATAAGTCTACTTTTGCCACTCATCATGAGTATGTTTTACAGCATGTAAAATACTTTTTTAAAAAAAAAAAAAAAAAAAAAAACTATATTATTGAGACGTAAGAGGTGGAAAAAAAAGTTTCCTGTAGAATATTGGGAGAAGATAGTTGACCGTACAACGTAGATAGTAGGAAGATATTCCTGGGCCCTGATTCATAATGAAAGCTAATAGAATTAGTCCAAAATACAAGAATAGAAACAACGTATTAATTACACTAATACATTTTTTTCATAATAGGAAGGACTATTAGTGATATTACAGGAGTTAATAAGTACTAAAGTACAAGTCAGTGTAATTGTATTAAGTTAAATCTACAACACAATTGGCGGTTTGGCGGTCAATAAAGGCATCAAAATAGTAAACGAAAACTATTTATTGTTAATCAACGTTTGCAGGGCTATCAGATTGAAACAAAGATGAGAACTGAAGCCTATACAATTGTCATTTTTTAAATTTTAATTATGTGACTATATGACAAAATTTCATAAAGAAATAGATGTATTAAACAAATAAGGAATATTAGTACTTGAAGGTGGGAAAACCCGAAACGTTTAACAAACATATATAATAATATAAACGAAAATTTTTGTTTTACATCAACGTCTTAATAAAAAGATTGAACAACTTTTTATGAGAAAAAGTTTAAACTTTTTAAACCTTTTGTCCGAATTTAAAACGGTTAAGTGTTTTGGTGGTGGTAACTGTTGGGAGTAAGTCGGCGTAGTGGTCCTAGTGGTCCTTTTTGCCAATCTTAGACTTGAGGCCGCATAGTAACCGAGGCGAGAGTGTCAGGATTCAATTCTCAACACCACCTAATATTAATAGCCCTAGGTGGGAATCAAACCCACAACGTTCCAAACCGAGAGCTGTAGGACCCACGCACAGCTGTCACGTCTCTATGGTTAAATATATATCTAATAACTATTAACTATCCAACCAAAATAGTACAATAATTGGATCCTACATTATTTGTAATGTATAGCTACTGAAC
>NW_027106557.1:670151-672191 GCF_000696795.3 Halyomorpha halys
TTATATAATCTTATAATAGTACCAACGTTTCTTCCACAATTCCATGCCTTAATCAGAGCTGAATAAGATAAAAGATAACAACATAATTGAATAACAGTATGATAAAAGAATAAGAAACCAAATAATATAGGTAATATAAGAAGAAAATTATTGGTATGTGTATAAAAAAGAATATACAACGGAATGAATTTTGGGGATGGGGGATTGGTGTATTTCGGTGCCACAGTGGTTCGAAAATTGTTTTCTGTAAGACTGTAGCCGCGATTCAACCCTGTGAGTTCTGGGGTCCACCAGCCACATAAATTGGCCACCCGTAATTGGGTAAAAATTTGGTGGTCAAGTGTGATTCAGACCAAGGACCTTGGTCCAGTAATGGCACTTCCTTACCAGTAACAGTACTCAACCCCTCACCATCGGTTGTAGCGGTTCAGATTTTTTTTTTTTTGTTATGAATGTTTTTATTTTCATTATAGTTTGGTTTTACGCTGAGCCTCGAAGGCTTCGAATCCTGGCCGAAACATGAGGACTAATAAAATAGAACCCTTATTCGTTCATTGATCACCTCCTCACAAATACAACATAAGTAAATAGAATATTTCATCAAAGTCAGCTAATATAGAGTCCATGAGAAGCGAAGGCTTTGTACAAACAAATATTTCATGAGAAGTTTAACCGAGTTTTCAATAGATAATACGAGTTTTGGAGTTTGGGCGCTCCGTTTGACAATATCTAAGTGGGGGTGGGTGGGGAGGGGAATTGATATTAAGTCCTTACAACCTTGTCATCAATATCAACTCAATATAGCAAATAGTACAACAAGAGTAATACAAGAGCCGGGAAGAAAAAAAGGCAGTTATCGCACCCCAATTTTTGATTACTTTAATGAAAACTATGTATAATTACATGTCAAAATTGATGAGTCCACCAAGTATAGGTAGGGGGAATAAAAAATGGCAGCTGTTTCAAAACATTGAATCATCTTTCAGCGCGTCCCATACAACATTTTTATGAAATGTTACTTTTTAAAAAGCTATACCTCGAAAACTATTTAACGTAAATAGCTCTATTAGGGCTCATATTTTAGCAAATTTACTCTACTTTAAATGACCTTCACTTAGGTTTTCTTGTGTTGTTGCTACTTTTTAAGATACAGAGCTCTGAATGAAAAATTAGTTCTTTTTATCGCCATTTTTTATTCCCCCTACCTATACTTGGCAGACTCATAAATTTTGACCATTAATTGTACATAGTTTTCATTAAAGTAATAAAAAATTGGGGTGAGATAACTGCCTTTTTTCTCCTCTTGGGCTCTTGTACTAAGAGGGGATAATAACAGAGAGAGAAATGTTTTATTCATCCATGCTGCCCAAATACATTGGTTGCTACATACTAATCAATCCCTGATCAGACATAAATAAATTACATATTTTTACATGATATAATAAAAAAGAAAGATTTTTTTTTTCTTTCCAGTTTTCTTGTACAATCAATTCCAGTCTACACACTAAATACAAATATTCCCTTCCACCCCACAATTTTCATTTCATTTGATCGACTCTCATATACTAATATATTATATAACATTTATAGAAAACAATATATTGACTGATAGTGGAATGAGGAATTGACTGATAGCGGAATGAGGAATTTTCTGTAGCAGTGTCTTTATTTCAGCATTCATCTGCCCAATATACAAATTGACATTTCGTAGATTAGTTATTAGACCCATGAGTACTGCATTGGCAGAATATACTAAGCAATATATATACTCTGCTTTAGCGCACTTGCTCAACCTCCACTGACTCACTACCAGTGATGCGGCGAGAGGGATGCGCTGGGATCTTTTAAGCTCTGCTCTACCCCTCACACGTGGGGCATAGAGTGGGCTCAGGGATCCTCAAGTCGATTGTGTAAATATTGTATATTAGAGTGTAAATGTGACAAGAGACTATATTATTTTATCATTATGTTATTTTATTTATTTATTTTTCATACAGATAGTTTGATTATGTATGATATCATTCATCACTATTACCTATT
>NW_027106557.1:672241-672832 GCF_000696795.3 Halyomorpha halys
TATAAATGATTAAGATTTGTTGTGATGAAATAATTATGATGATATCCCATTGAAGAAAATATTTGAGAATGGCCTTGATACGTGTATTTATCTGAGTGATAAGAAAAACATGGGAGCTGCGAAGGCAAAGAGTTGCAATAAAAAGAAAAAGATTAAAGTTTTTTAGGGCTAAAGAGGAAGCTATAAAACTGCTTCAAGGTTTATTCACAGTTGGACAAAAAATTTATCCTCAAAGAAAAAGGGAAAATGATTGGATCCAGGGGATAGAACGATATACAGTGTATAATTGTAGCATCCAAGAACTATTTGTACAAATGATATCTTATAAAGAGAAAAAAAAATTAAATATGGTGTGAAGTTAGAAACAGAAGTTCCACATGGCTAATAGCTAAGTACTGGAGTAAATCATAATCACATTCCAGTTATATTGTAACACATACTTAACGGTTAGTTATATAACAATAAAAATTTAACAGTTAGTTATATAGTTATACAATGCAAAATTTCAAAATAATATTTACTTTTTCACAAACTGCACGTCGATTTCGACTATTACAGCACTTACTAGACAAACGGTCTAAACTTCCAACA
>NW_027106557.1:672882-673932 GCF_000696795.3 Halyomorpha halys
CTATGGTTAAGTATATATCTAATAACTATTAACTATCCAACCAAAATAGTACAATAATTGGTCTTTTTTTTCTTTTACTTCGCTGTAAAATCTTAAGTGGTGAAGCTCTTTCCTAAAATTTTTAAGTGAGATGAGACTCGATGTATAAACAGTTAACTCATCCCAAAAACACTAAGAAGAACACAGTATTTTTTGTATAATATTAATATATATTTTATACACTTGTGACATAATTATCTAAATACTACTTCTAATATTATTCATTTAATAATTTCTCCCTCCATCACAGCATGTTGAACCTAAAACATATAAATTTTGGAGTCATAGGTCATAGCCCCGACGGTTTTCGCATTCCCTCCTCTCATATATGAATCACATAAGCACCGATTTTTTACTGGTTTTAATAGTACTAATCTAAGATTAACATTTTTGAATAATTTGGAAGAACATATCTTCATCAGATGCTCAATGGACAATTAAATTTTATTTATTTATTTATTTAATGTAATTTTTAACTGTACAACTAATAATTAAGTAAATCTGTGGAATGTTTCATTTACACTTGAAAATCTTGGAAAGAAACCACCGGTTGGTGGTACTTCAAGCATTAATTTAAATTAAGTCCCATGGCCATCTTCTTTTCAGACGTCTCGGAGGATTATCAGAGATTGTTGACATTAAGAACTAATGGGTTAGGATGGTTAAGGAGTATGGAATGAAAAGACGCATATCTGTTTTGGGTCAAATCTGCAACGAATGGGATGTTAAGGTCCAATTGAATTCTAAAAAACAAATAATCAAAAAATTAAAAGAAAAGAAAGAGGAAACAATTATAGGAATCCAATTTGTAGCCAATGTGATTTAAGGCACTAATTTAATTTTTTTTATACTTCCCCTTCTACTTTTCCTCACCTCCTCTTTTTATTAAAACTATTTTGAGTCCCCCTCAATTTTCGTATAATATTCATCTGATATCATAATTTATTTAATAAGATATAAAATGTATAAATATACATCAAAATAATATTTGATTTATAAATAATAGTTTTA
>NW_027106557.1:676512-677848 GCF_000696795.3 Halyomorpha halys
TCCGGTTAGTGTTCATGGATTTCAAATGCTCTTCCCCCAAGGAACTCGGGCAGAGGTTCTGAATTAACAAAACTGTCTTCCTGATTCATTTTTCTCAACACCATCATTTTCTTAGAAATGGAATTTAATATTTACTTATATTTCGTGTTTTTTTTTTTTACTAGAACTGGAAAATCGTATATTTTTTTAAACTATAATTTGTGAAATTCACCACTAGTAAAAATGCCGAATGAGCAAATATGTTATTCCTGCATATTTTTCCAGAAATAATTAAGATTTGAATTTAATTTTGGAGATTTCAATTCTCAATGAGCTCCTTCATGAATGTATTCTTATTGTCTTGGAAACAGCTATCATTCCTCATAGTTTTTAAACCAATGAATATATAAATTTAATAAAAACTTTTTTATTTTAGCAATTATCTCGGACGTTAGTGGCAATGAATGGTGTTTATCTATGGCGAAAGGTTGAACATACAAGTTAGAATAATGTTTGGCCTGGGCTTGGGAACAAGATCAAACAGATAGATCAAGTTGGAATTTAAACCGTAAACACAAACCGGTTCGGTTAAATTACTAGAAGAGGAGGGGGGGAGGTATCTGGGGTAATAGCTTGGAAAACAACTGCACTAATGATCTTCCCTGTTGACTTTGAAAAGAGTGCATTGTTGCACAGCAACGAGGAATTGCAGTTAGCAACAGTTCCATCGATTCAACTCATTATAAGCAAAGGGGAAACTCATTACAGTCCAAAAAAGTTAATCCTATTTAGGATTAGAGTATTATAAAATAAAAAAAGTTTGGGACATAAGTTTTAAGTAAGTTGTTTTTTCGATTTTTTATTCATAAATGTTATTTAACAAAAAAAGAAACTAAAACAAATTGAGTCTTTCGCTAGCTAGAAAAATCATCATGGGCATACATATACATGTGGTGAATAAACATTAATATTTACGGGCTAAAACAAGGTTAAAATTAAAACGCAAAAATTTAAGCGCTTCGTACAAATACTAGATTAATACCATATTACTAAAAATAAAAATCAACCATAAAATGCTAAAAATTGACACAAAATGTGCTAAAATCTAAATTTCATAATGCTGCATGTTACAAATAAAATTTTACAAAAACTAACCGTCAATCAGTTTAAAACTAAAATAACTTTGATTTTTTACTAATTAAAATGTTTATAATGCTTTGAAATTTAAATCTGGCTATTATAAATTGAGATTATAACTTTAAAAATAAATAAATATTTAGGTTTACCATCTAGTAAATATGTATATTAGCAGAAATTTTACCTTTTCATATATTATTTCTGGTTTAATTTTATTTGA
>NW_027106557.1:678193-680962 GCF_000696795.3 Halyomorpha halys
TAAAACGCAAAAATTTAAGCGCTTCGTACAAATACTAGATTAATACCATATTACTAAAAATAAAAATCAACCATAAAATGCTAAAAATTGACACAAAATGTGCTAAAATCTAAATTTCATAATGCTGCATGTTACAAATAAAATTTTACAAAAACTAACCGTCAATCAGTTTAAAACTAAAATAACTTTGATTTTTTACTAATTAAAATGTTTATAATGCTTTGAAATTTAAATCTGGCTATTATAAATTGAGATTATAACTTTAAAAATAAATAAATATTTAGGTTTACCATCTAGTAAATATGTATATTAGCAGAAATTTTACCTTTTCATATATTATTTCTGGTTTAATTTTATTTGAGTTTTATATATTTTTTTGTTTTATTTATTATCATAAGTTAGTCACCTAATGTTTTATGATATGACATATGGTTCTATTTTAATTGTTCCAATCTTATTTTATATATTCTGTTAATTATTGTTGTTTTTATCTATTCAAATTCATTATTTTATGAATGGATATGTATATATTAGTATACACAGCATACTAATCAATCCCTGATCGGACAAATATAAATTAAATATTTTTACATGATATAATAAAATAGAAAGAAAACATTTTTTTTCCCCACAGCTTTCTTTTACAATCATTTGCAGTCTACACACTAAATACAAATATTTCAATTTATTCCTTTTTTTACTTTCCCTTTCTTGTCCCTTCCATTTTACAATTTTTATTTCACTTGATGGACAAATTCACTCTCCAAAATTCCCCCTCTCCTCCCCAGTGACCCTAAACAAATTCACTATTAGACAGTGATGTGAGATCTAACCAGAGAAATACTAGTCACAGCAGTAGATCAGTTTACAGTAAAACAAACAAATAAATACATTTTACCAAAACTAAACAAATACATGGATGGATTTAAAGGAAATATAAATATAATAGAAAGTTGGTTAAAAGAAATACTTGATTGGGTACATAAGTAAAAAAAAATGAAAATAATGAGAATAATAAAAATAAAACAAGCAATGTTGTTTAGAGCTCAGAAATGTCACACATACTCTAAAATTTAAAAAAAAAATGGGAGTTGATGACTTTTAAAATAAACTAAAAGTAACAAAATATAGTTCTATTTGTGTTTTGGTTGTTAGGGACTTGGTTGGTTGGTTGTTAGGGACTTGGTTGGTTGGTTGTTAGGGACTTGGTTGGTTGGTTGTTAGGGACTACGCTGAAGGGCACTTCAACTATAATAGCTTTTTAAGGAACGAAATTTGACGTCAGTACTAAGACCGTCTCCATATTTCATGATAAATCTCTACAAAGGTTCTATATATCAGCATCAGCTAGCTCAACTATAATAACATAGAACCTTATCGATATTCATAAAAACAATAAATCATCGATTCCAAAATATATCTCAAATTCTGTGCCAAATGTAAGTCAAGTTCGCCGTGTTCATGAAGTGGCAGTACCGACGCCTTCAACTGAGACCGAGCTAAGCCCGCAACACTGATCTGCTGTGCGGCATCATCTCGACCTGTCGCCCAGGCGCTAGGCACTTCAGGTAGATCTCAGTAAGTTAATAATATCTCTTAACAGAGATATATTTTCTAATAGCCACAGTAGAAAAATCAAATTTTTCCTTTTAATTATAATTTCTCACTTGATTCTATTTAATTTGTAATAAACTGTAATTTAGTTTTATAAGAAACGAGAAAAAAATATTATATTTTGAATTTCTTTCTTTTTATATTAATTAAATATGCCTGCCACTACATAGATTGTGCAGGAAGGTAGAACAGTACCAGAGGTTCCAGGAATAAATGTTATAGTTGAAAGAGGGGGAGCGGTATTTCTAACCTCAGCTTACAATTCAGCTAGCATAACATCAGCTGTTACAAGGGCCCGGTAGAGAACAAGTCAGTTATTTCACCCAAATTTTCAATTACTTTAATGAAAACTATGTATAGTTACTAGTCAAAATTTAGCGGTTGGGAAACATTTTTAAAAAAATATTTTTCAACTCCATATCCTTAAAACTATCAACAACACTAGAAAACCTAAGTGAATCAATCATTTAAAGTAATGGAAATTTTCTTAAACATGAACCCTAATAGAGAGAGCTGTTTACATTCAATAGTTCCCGAGATACAATTTTTTAAAAAGCATCATTTCATAAAGTAGTAATTGTAGGAGTAGTAGTTCTCATTCTATTTGTCAAAATTAATTCACAACATGTTGACTTCTAGTTGTTTCGACAAACTCTAATATATAAAATTCATATACGAAAAATCATAAAAACTACAAACTAAAATACGAAGATAAAATACTTATGCTATAATATTCAACTAACTTCCTAATAGACACCTCAACGCCTAATGATTCCTCAGGTATCCAATTAACTAACTACTGATTTTTCGTTATTTCCTAATAAAATATTTTTTTTTGTTGTTTTTAAAAACTGTATCTCTAGAAATATTGTAGGTAAACAGTTCTACTAGGAATCACATTTTATCAAATTAACTCTTCTTATAATAATGTCCCGTTTGGTTTCCTAGTGTTGAAGGTAGTTTTAAAGTTTTATGTAGCTAAAAATGAAAAATTAATTTTATGTTATGCCACAGCCGCCAATATTTATTTCCCCTAACTAACTATATGCTTTCCAAAAATATCAATAATGTTCATAAAACTAATCGAAAATTAGGGAAAAACATCAGACTTTTTCTTAGCTATTCTCCTATTAGGACGATAGTAATATATAAATT
>NW_027106557.1:681501-683647 GCF_000696795.3 Halyomorpha halys
AACATCAGACTTTTTCTTAGCTATTCTCCTATTAGGACGATAGTAATATATAAATTCCAATCTAAATTATATCTTAATTGGCGGTTCCTTAATAATTTTTATCATTTTACCTTAATTTTCTTTTTATATGTGTTAGGTTGTCCTTAAATGATGTGATATCTTTTTGGAGCGTTGATTTAAGATTTGTTACATTTTGTCTTCGCACCTGGGATATTACTATTTTTTTGTTTTGATGTTGTTGAAAGAAGCCAAGGGTCAACGGGTGAGTTGTTCTAGTATGCAGTTTGTATTGTTATAATTAGCAATACGATCTGTCTGTTTTACAATGTTAACTTTAGGACTTAGCTCAACTGTCTTCTTCATATATTTCAAAATCCTTAATTAAATAATAACATACCACAAATAAAAAAATTATCTTTAATTGCAATTATTTCCCACAAAGTAACGAATTCGGAAGCGGGAAGCGATCATTTAATCACTCCAATGAAATAATGATAAAAAAAAAAAATGCTGTTGTTTCCAGGATTCTTCAAAGTTACTGGACTATATCCTATAAATAATATATCAGCAACTCGTGCTCATACCGCAAATTTAACCATTTACTTTACAGTAGTAGAAACGGAAAAAAATCTAAAAGTCTCAGTTTTGTTCATTTTTCTTAACTCTAAGGAGGTTTGCCGAACAATAATACTGTTCTTTAGTTTCTCGATTCTTCTCCGTCAATGATAATTCGAGTTAAATGGCAGGAAAGTTTATTAATAATCGAACACTAGAGGTTGAAACTCCATTGGCTGTTGTGCAAAAACATACTAAAAGCAAACGGATTCTGGAATAAAAAGAATAATAATAATAATAAAATTAATTTTTAAACGCTCTAATGTTGACAGTCATGCTTCCTGTCCATGCTTATCTAAGCATTTAAATTTTTTTATTACTATCGATATTATTATGGAGTTCAACAATTTAATTTTAATCGATTAGATAGTATTTAATCCTACATCATTACGTCTCCTTCAAGTCTTCTGAAAAATTCGAGCACTGCTATTGCTTCAGAATGAAACTTCAATGTCATTCTATGAGTCGTTTGTAATGGAATCATGCACGCGTTCCACTACTAAAAGGAGAATGAGGGATTCTTTATATAGTAATTTGCGTTTTCATCATAATACGTTTAACATTTTAAGAATATCAAAAAAGACACTGGACGGAGATTGAGCGATGTAAAATGGCGTCAGCTAATAGAGTAGAGGAAGACTATAAAAGAAGATGGAGGCACTCGTTAGGTTGGTTAGCGACCGCAATGCTCTCTAGCGGCAGTTACGGCCCCCCTTCTGAATTATTTATTTTTTCTCGTGTCATCAGCAGTTCTTGCTGTTAGGTGGCGCTCCTGTCGTCGAGGAATTTTAACCAAATTAACATAACAAAGACCCAACCACCGCCTTCAATGCCGAGCCTTCGAAAATGTTCTGCATTTGAAATGATCCTCTAATCATCATTAACTTGGGACCATATTCATCGACAGGATTGGCAATTATAAGACACACACAATTTTATATATTTTTTTCTTAGTTGGTACTACAGAGCATAGAGATCTTTAGCCAGATATTATTGCTTGGAGGAGCACTGGAGAACTCACCCTCACTCTGCTATGGACTATGGCTTCCAGGAGGCAGGGGCAGGTTATCCATAGTTCCATTACCAGTCCTTTTGGGGCGGATTCGGCAGTTTCCTATACACCGACTCATCCAAAGTCCAGGACGATAGTTGATCACATTAGATACGCGGACTACGGATGCTGCAGCAGGCCCACGAGAACCTATATTCCTTTCCCTAACGTAAACCGTCCATGGAACAAACCTCCGAGCGAAAATAGGCATCCTGGAAGATCACAACACGACTTCCAATTGAAGTACACCGGGTAGGATTATTATTCTTTCACACCATCTTTGCGAAGCTTCACGAACTCTAATGGACTGAAGAGAAAAGTGTAGTTTCTCATCATGAGTATTAGTGAATTTCGGGCAGTCATCAACATAGTGTTCAAGGTTCACAAGAACAGAACTAAGGCATTATAAATTAAGCAATTAGGTTTTAATTAATATTAAAAAGGTTTAAAATTAATATTAATAATGTGAATAAAACATTG
>NW_027106557.1:684497-710036 GCF_000696795.3 Halyomorpha halys
TTATTTTTCTAATGTGATTCATTTTTAATTAGTAAATATAAATTATAATGATCAAGGAAAATCGTTTCGGCCATATTACACCCACAATGTGTTTACATGTAAAACTATACGTTCATAACTAAGCATTTTTATAAAACTTTTTTATTTCATTTATAATATTTAACATATTTGTAACATTTCAGCCGTATTTTATGAATAAAAACTTTCGGCTTATGTTAAGTTAAGTTTAACAGTTTAATAATTTTAAAAAGGAATTTGTGAACAATATTAGTTTATATGTTTTCAACATAAAAGCCTTGAAAAATTTCCCAGTAAAAATAGCTGAGAATAAAAGAAGGAACCTAAAATATTTTTAAAAACTTACAAATACCTTTATTAGTTGTGTACACGGAGCAATACCATATTTATATAATGTAAAACTGTTTGTTGTTATATAGTTTTATATTAAATAAATTATCAGAGTAATTTGGCTCTAATACTTTTCTCCAATCATTTTACTAAATATATATTATAATAATATACATGGGAGCGCGGTGGCAGTGTTAAGGCAGTAGGCTACTAACAATAAAGACAAGGTTTCCGATCCGGCTGGATAATTATTTCCTGTTACACTGCAAACGTGAGTCAACCCTGTGGGTTATGGAGCTCCCTTAGCCTCATTAAGATACCCTTAATTGGAAACATCTGAGAGTTGCGCTTCATCACCTTTGTGTATAACCGTTGTTCTAAAATCACTGCTTCCTTACAAAGTAGTGAACCCAGGACCCGTGAAGGGTTAAATAATATTTTTGGATTATTATATAAATATACCAGCAAAAGGCCAAGACTTTACTGTATCAAAACAAGATCTAAGAGGTTTTATCTCGGACTCTTTTTAAATCTTTCCTCTTTCATCATCATCGGCCGAGACATGGGGGGTATAAATGGAAAATCCGAGCCACGGATAAAAATATTTTTTGTGAATGACAAATGTTCACTATTAAATATTTATTAATTTTTTCGCAAAAATTGTAAGTTTATTTTTTTTTCTTTACGTTTGGAAGTGATATTTTTGTGTGCTTGGCTTTATCACTTTCACCACTAGCCCGATAAAAAATTGTGTTGTAGAAAATATAGGCCGACTATTACGATTTCCTACGCTTTCATGATTCGTAACGCTGCGAATGTAGGCCATAGAGGACCACAACTAAAGGAGATGACCGAGAACCATCACCAAAGATGACACTCCAAGATGAACGGGTATTGTGAAGACAACTTCCACCCCCCATTCCGGGGCCAAATATATTGCAAGGTGGATCGCTCTACTTTCACCACTGCCTCACGTGTTATTAACATTCACATTTACTTTGGCTTCAGTACACTTCCTGTACCACATATTCATATATATGTAGAATCAGTACATCGATATTATTATTATTGTCTGTATTTCTCGCTTTTGCGGGTTGGGTATCTGAGGTGGTGGACCTAAAAATCAAGCTTCATATTTTTATTTATTTTTCCTTTGATTCAGTTTAAAAATGTTCGCACTATACGTGCAGTGTCTAAGAGAACTAACTGTTGAGCCTCTCTTAGCTCGTCTATAGGCACTACCAAACCATACCTGCCTGCCACTGTTGATTTTGGTATGAGACCATTCGTTGATATTATGAATGGAGTGGTAACACCTTCCAATTTATATATTTCTTTGAATTATATCGCTAACTCCTGGTATTTCCTCAGTTTTTCTCCCACAGTTGAGCTTATATTATTATCGTTTGGGATCCCAACATCAATAAGTTCCGCTTTCTTTTTCCTTAGATCTATAAGGACGATGCCTGGCTCATTATGGCGTACTGTATGGTCTGCAGTAATTGATTCATCCCAATATAGCCTGAGAGAACCTTTTTGGAGGAGTTTATTTGGGTGGTACTTGTAATAAGGGCTCTTATCTTCAATTAGATTGCACTTCACAGCCAGAGCCTGAAGCATATTTTTGCCACATTGTCGTGCCTCTGCAGATACTCAGTACCACTCCACATCTACCAGTGATATGTTGGATTGATTCCAGCGTTACTGAGCATAATCGTAATAATAATAACAATAATTATTATTATTATTTTGGTTGGCTCTACAGACCTTATAGATCTTTTGCCATCTGGTTTCCAGATTGCTGAATGCAACTCTTTCGCGTCTTTGTTGATTCTGTCTATACATATAATTCAATGTTGTGTAGAGTCGACTTGACGGATCGCTTCAAGCCACATATCCCCCCACCCATCTTAACCTCCTTGCCTTCATATCATGAGATATTGACTGACCAGTCCCTGCAAGCAGTTCACTGTAAGTTCTTTTCCACCACGTGCTAAGGCTCAACTCTTGTAATTGTACTACTTTTTTTCATTCTAATTTCTAAATTTTTCTTTCTAGGGTATCTGTTATAACCTCTGGCAGCAGTTCCATCAGGCTTATCATAGCATTGTACAAGCTTAGCTTCAGATGCTTAGATATTTTTCGGGACTTGGTATTCTTGAGAGAGAGAAGAAGGCGCTGGGCCTTGTTATAGGCTGCTCCATCTCAGTCCGTTGATTATTAATTGAGGTTATTTTGGGGCAGAGGTATTTGAAACTGTCTTCTTTCAGACACGGTTTGCTATCTACATAGACCATGTCGTAACTGTGGATTTTTCTTATAATCTATTCATTTATTAATTATATATCATTAAATATACTTTTTTTTATCTTCATTAAATTGTAAGCCGATTTCCCCTGCTTCTCTTATAAGAGTATTTCCACATGACATCATCTTGATTATTCCTTAGGGCCATCCTTAAGACAATAACGTTATTATTAATTCTGTTTTAATTAATTTATTTATTTATTCGAAAGATTTTAATTACTTCTGTATTTATCTCAAATAGCGTCTCAATTTAAATATTATTTCATTTAAAATATAAAAAAAATAAAACAGGCCAAATTTAATGTGAATATGTTCTTCCTTCAAATGATAATAAAATGTAAAATACCAAAGATGTATCCAGAGAATATAATAGGAAAAAAAAATTTTTTAATAAAGTCACATATTTGAAAGTTTTATTTAGTTTCGATAAATCAAATTAATCCCTGGAAGTGGTGACCAGGATGCTTTGTGGAATTAAATATAACAACTAACTCCATCACAAATCAGGGCCGGCTCGTGGCTGCTGACAGCTTTCAGAGCCAGGGTCACATTCAACCACTTTATCACCTCCCGTTGTGCAGTCTTCAAGTCAAAGAGTACAGCAGTTAAGGCTACCATACTAATTAATTAATTATATAAAATAGTTAGGCAACGAAACAAAACTGATCGTTTATTTTAATCCTGATATTGTTCCATATATAAATATTTTTATTTCGTAATTGAATCCAGACGTGGTGAGTATTTAAACTATGATAATAGTTGATCGTTAAGTTTCAAGTTAACAAAAATAAAAGATATTTTCCAATTTTATCCGAATTATATATTTAAATTTGACTATTATGTTTCCACTCTATTATTTAACTGATCGCCGATTGAGTTGTGATTTTTCAGATCTCCGAAACTATTTCATACCATTAAAATAAAATAATAATAATAATGATACATTGTAGAAATATCTCGAATGGAATTCTCCAAGTCAGAAAAAAATAAAAAGGTATTCAACAAAAGGATGTAGGAAGCGAGATATCTATATAAAACGATGTGTTAATTTGTGATCATGTTTTACGGAGTGTCAGAGCTTAAGCGACGAAATGTCATATTGTGTCTGAGGCACACCCCTTACCAACACTCCATACATATATAGCTTTCACATTTCCTGCGAGTTTAATTTCTATTCTCAAGTCTCGAGATTAAAAATTAATTGATTAAAAATTCGATTTTATTTCACAAAGAAGAGAATAATCGTAAATATATTTTTAGTAAATTGCTAAAACAAACATAGCCTAAACTAACGGTCCGAATCGCCTGGAGGGTTGTTGCTAACTTAGAAACAGCCTTTGATAACATTTGGTGGGGGGAGGGGAGTGCGTTTGTGTATACAGCGGCGTGCAGGTTCAAAAGGAAAATTCCATTAAGTCCAATTCCACGCCAGCTTCAGGATTCAAATTTCTTCGAATTATTCTCCGAAAGTAAAACGAGTTCTGCAAAAGTTAGCATGAATCACAAATTTCGACCGAAAAGCAGATTCGATTAGCATAACTTAATTCCGAAGTAGATAAAATTATGTTTACCTCGTACAAGCACAGAGAAATACCTTATTTTCAATGCAAAAATTAAAAAACAGAAAAAAAAGTACCATTTTAATTTTAATACATCACTTATTACTAGATTGGATTTAAATAGGAGTAAAAATAACTTCTAATAAATTAGATTCTTCCAACAACTAAAGCAGTATTTATTTTTCTTCAATTCAATACCACCATAAACCGTGCACTAGTCCAAGACCCCAAGGGAGAATTCAGTCAGCTATTTTATCTTAATTTTTTTATTATTTTAATGAAAACTATGTATAATTAATAGTAAAAATGGATGAGTCTGCCCAGTACAGTTAGGGGATTAAAAAAATAGTCGCTGTTACAAATAGTTAAAAAAATTATTTCTTTATTCGGAAACATATTTTTTTGAAACTATATACAACAATAAGAACCTATTAGAGCATCATTTGGAGAAAAGCAAATTTGCTAAATAAAGATCTCTAAAAGAGCTATTTAAGTTCAATAGTTCCCGAGATACACTTCTCTAAAAAGCAACGTTTCTTTAAAAATGTACAAAAAAGATCAGTAGTTAATGAATTTATTTAAGGAAAGCAATATCTGAGTAATAATTAAACGTACATATGCCTATAAGCACTCAAATTAAATCTAGCTTAAAGTACTATAAAGTCGTTTTATTATCGTAGGAGTAGGAGTTCGGACTATTCGAAAAAAAACTTTTGATTTATATACAACTATATCTGAGTAACCACTAGATGTACACATCTCAGCCAGCAACCTGATTGAATATACTAACAAAGTAGTCTTTAAGGTTTATCTTCGTAAGGGTAGATGCACTTTATGATATTTGTACATGAATATAAAAAACTAGAAACCAATTTATTTTAGCAAATATCCTGAAAACTAATTCTTCTACGAAGACAAATGCCATAAAATACTTTATATTAGATTAAACTAACTTTAAGTTGATTGCTCTCTGTACGTCTATCAGCTCCTCGGATATAGTTTTTCATAAATCAAATTTTTTTCGATACATTTAGAAATCAACATTTAGTGAAGTTATTTCGTCTACTATCGTACAAAAACTACTCTTACTAAAACAATCGCTCTTATTAGGTTTTCTAGAGTTGTAGGTAGTTCCAAAGATATGGAGCACCGAATTAAAAAATTTATTCTTTAAAAAAATTTATATTTCTTTATAAGTCTAACGTTTCGGCCAAACTCAAGGACAATCTTAAATACAAAATTAGAACCACATATATTTTTAAAAAATCTTCATGCAGGCTATTCTCCTCAGGTCAATAATTTGAGTGGAAAATAACCCTTTTAGTATATGGTCAAATTATTGAATCATTATCGAAGTATTGAGCATCTTAGGTATATATTGTAGCAGTAATATTGATATGTTTTCGAAGTATACCACGTTCAATAATATTGACAAGAGCATTCACTTCATGGAACATTATAGCGACTGATCCGAAACATAACTTAATTCTCAACAAGACAAAATGAAAATAAACTCTATATGAAAAAAATACAGCCTATAGTAATTTGAAATAAATAAAAAAAATCAATTACAAGTTGTTTGTAAACAATCAAAGAAAACCCCCCAATAAATGTTATAGGCGGAAAGAGATAGAAAAATACTGTACATTCGTAACTTGCATATGCATGTAAATAATATTGCAGTTAAGAATAACAGATCAATAAAAAAAAAAAAATTTACTAAACTTTTTTACTTTAATATTGGTTACACTATCGCTAGGATACTGTAAGGCGAGACCACGGGGACACCACGGAAAATACTTCCGTGTTTCGACTTAAAGGTAACTTCGACCTAGACGTAATCCCTATTGAAGCCTTGCAAAATAGAAATTAATTAGCATTCGAATTACTTTGACCGCACTCGCACTATCTATCTATATCTAATTACACACGACCACTATCTTCATTTAATTAATTACACACGGCCACTATCTTCATTTAATTAATGACACACGGCCACTATCTTCATTCAATTAGTTACACACGGCCACTATCTACCTTTAATTAATTACGCACGGCCACTATCTACCTTTAATTAATTACGCACGACTACTATCTACCTATAATTAATTACCCACGGCCACTATCTACCTGTAATTAATTATAAACGGCCACTATCTACCTTTAATTAATTATAAACGGCCACAATCTACCTTTAATTAATTATAAACGGCCACTATCTACCTGTAATTAATTACGCACGACCACTATCTATCTTTAATTAATTACGCACGACCACTATCTACCTTTAATTAATTACGCACGATCACTATCTACCTTTAATTAATTACACGCGGCCACTATCTACCTTTAATTAATTACGCACGGTCACTATCTACCTTTAATTAATTACACACGGCAACTATCTACCTAATTAATTAAACACGGCAACTATCTACCTTTAATTAATTATAAACGGCCACTATCTACCTTTAATTAATTACACACGGCCACTATATACCTTTAATTAATTAAACACGGCAACTATCTACCTTTAATTAATTACATACGGCCACTATCTACAATTAATTAATTACACACGGCCGCTATCTACCTATAATTAATTACAAACGGCAACAATCTACCTGTAATTAATTACCCACGGCCACTACCTACCTTTAATTAATTACACACTGCGACTCAATCATCTTTCATCTCAGAAATCGATTTAATGGCTTCTGAAACAATTGTTCATCTTTTTTGAAATCGCTTAGACACTTGATACAGCACCATGAATCTTAACTCAAAGTCAAATTTCTTCTAAATGATCATCTTAATATACAATTATTTTGTCAATTATATTTACCTCTAATACATTTTATTTATATTATTATATATTTAACATTTATAAATATATAATAAATACTCACGGAGGAGAGGGGTGGTGTGGACGAGACAGCAGGGTTCGTCGCCGGGGTCGCGAAGGCAGTCGACGACATCGCGGCTCGTCGTGTCCGGTGTCAGGGGCACTTCGGCTGTCTCCCCATCCTCGTCCGTTACCACCTTCAGGATCACCTGTCAGAGGAACAGCAATAATAGAGAACAATCACTACATAACATATTCTTTTTACTTACTACTATAAATATAATATTTTTTTTACTAGTAAAAAAATAATTTAATATAATTTAGTGGGTTTGCCAAGACTTTTAATGTCATCTCAAAAACTCAGGGTCAGTTCTGGAGACTGTGATCGTTCGATCACTGCTGCAGTGGAAGGAAGGTTGCACTTCTGAACGTTGGAGCGGATTAATTAAAAAATAGACACGTTGAGACTAAATTGATATTTTTTATTATAATTGATAAACAAACCAGTCTCAAACTAAAAATTAATTTAAATTTTTTAAAAAAATGTTGATATTTAAGGTGGCTGTGGCCAATCCATTTTACACAACCTCTGCTGTAACCTCACAGTACCTTCCCGACACCTAATATATTTTCGGTGATGCTGAAAATAAAAATTAAATCGATTTAACGATCATGTGCTTGCTTATGGATCTAACGTTTCGGCTTTCAAGACTCAAGCATTAGGATCTCCTTATATGTTTTCGGAGTTACAATAGTTTTGTTATTTTCAGCTCATATGAACTAATACCCAAATATATTTGAATTCTATAAGTTAAATAAATCGATTTGCTAGGACACGATCATGAAATCTATTTTTACTAACTTTTGCCCAACTCTTAGTATCCCGACTGAAAATATGAATTAAGGATCTGAGAACAAGAAAAATAATTCCTATGAATGTACGCTTGGTTTAGGATCTAAATATTTGCATTGTATTGAATTATTTAGGTTGTAATAAACAACTTAATTTGTGTATTTATTACTTTTTTCATGAAATGTGATAATGTTCACATTCGTATTAAATGTTGAAAGTGATAACGTTGAGCAATAAGACATTTAGAGCATCTTATTAAAACTATAGTAACTTCGAAAACATATAAGGATACCCTAATGTTTGAGTCTAGAAGGCCGAAACGTTAGATCCATAAGCAAGCACATGATCATTAAATCGATTTAATTTTTATTTTCAGCATCACCGAAAAGATATTAGGTGACGGGAAGGTACTGTGAGGTTACAGCCGTGTGCAAAGAGGTTGTGTAAAATGGATTGTCTACAGCCACCTTAAATATCATTTAACAGCCACCTTAAATATCAACATTTTTTTAAAAATTTAATTTAATTTTTTGTTTGAGACTGGTTTGTTTATCAATTATAATAAAAAATATAATTTAGTCTCAACGTGTCTATTTTTTAATTAATCCACTCCAACGTTCAGAAGTGCAATAATAAGAAAATAAACATGTTGAACCTATATGGATTTTTATGTTAAGTTATCAACATTTTAATGTTTTCTTTATATTTATAGGTAATCCTTTTTTGTTTGTTATTAATTTAATACTTTCATATTTTATAGCCAGTTTTTATGTTCTTTTTAGTACCAAATCATTGGAGTCTTCTCGCCAACAGTGGTAGCCAGTACGGGTTTGTAAAGTGTTTCCTTTTGATCTTATAGCTCATGACCCGGAATCTTTTTGCGATTCTCGCTTTTTTCAGGATTTGGTAATAATGAAGAATATAAAAAAATCTGCTCGATCATCATTTTACTCTATACGTTCACAAAAAGTACTAAGGTTTTTTCCAATGCACGCTAACCCTGTGGGCATCATGAGAAAATTTTCCAAGCTACTAACGTTAGCTTATGTTTTGAAGGAAAAAAATGTATTGGTCATTGATGGTAACTTTAATGAATTGACTCTTGAAGTAAAATTTAAAAAGTCAGTCATCAACTGGTAGAAAGTCGGGTAAAGAACAGCTGCATTCTCTAAGAACAACTATCGACCCATGGAGTCATCAGACTAACAGCTCTGGAGAAGAAGTAATGAGAAGAAGGTTGAGGAGGTGGGTTTGAAGAAGTGAGAGCGGGATGATGGATTTGGCAAGTTGAGAAAGTAGCAAGCGAGTAGCAAGTAGCGAGTAGCGAGTAGGGGGGCGGTATTAAGAGAGCCAAAACCTGTGGCAGCCCCTTGACAAATCGCCCCCCTTCCTTCTTCCCCCCTGTCCAACTTGTACCCCGCTAATATCGCTTCTCTGTGACAAATGGACCATCACTACACGCTCCTTAGTGGCCCATCCAGTTCTACAATTAGCAGCTAGCGCCCTTTTATCATTTCTCCAAGCTCCCTTAGGGAATTTCTACAATTGTTTCTATTATAAAGCATTATTATTGAAATAAATTTTTAAAATTTGGAATTAACAAAATTCAAAACAGAAGAACATACAAGGAAACTTAACAATGATGAGTTAAACATATTTATAATATTTTAAAAATATTATTTACAATCAATTTAACACACAATTCCGATAAAAACAATAATAGGTGTCAAGATCGACTAGAATTGTGGGAGACAGTTAAAATTTCAAACTTCCACTTAATCCTTTCGTTCCATAGTCCTTCGAACAGTCAATGCTCCATATAACGTAACCAACAATTAATCCAAACTAGGAAAAAATAACCTTATTTTTTCTTTAAAAAAAACCTCTAAAAATCAACAACTTTTCTTTTGTGGCCGATATTAATATTTACCTACAATTAATATTTGTAGGCATATTTTTTTTTTGCCCTATAATTAATACGACAAATTATCTTTGAAAAATCAGGCCAATTTAAATATCTAAAAATTTGAAATAATTAAGTCCACGTATCACAAACAATGTTTATATGAAAGCGTTGCGATACAGCAAATATTATTGGTTACTATTAAGTTGGATAATTCATATGCTCTAAACTAAAGCATCGTTACAATAACTTCGATAGAACCCCCTCCCCCCCACCATTATGCTGAATAAAATGTAAAAGGATTGACAGCTCGTTATTTTTACAATTTTTCATTTTTTTTTTCTTTAATTTCAAGAAGTTTACAATCGTACTCAATCTAATAATACCGAAAGTAAATGAGGCAAGAAATAATGTCAATTGGAAGATTTGTAAAGAAACGAAGCCGGTAGCACTATAATAATAGTAATTTTTATTATTAAAATGTGTTTATACAAAAAATGGTACCATACAACAGTTAAAAATACACGTATAGACAATGGATAAACATCCGTCTGTTTCGAATATTAACTAAAAATATAAATAACAAAATTTAAAAAAAAAAATACGTAATACACCTTAAAAACAATAATTTAAAATAGCAATATAGTATTTATGATTAAAACAACAAAGCAATTGTAACAAAATGTGGTATGGCATTAATCCCTAAAATATTAACCAATTGGGCTCTTTCTAGTTAAACCCGTCGTATATAGTTAATAAGAGCTCTCTAATTGGGTAGCGCCTTTAAACAAAGGAAATAATTGTTCCAGAGAGCACGCCGGTGCCCAAAATATTTTATGACACTAAATGACATTATATTTGGGACAGGTGTCCAAGAAGTGAAAGGTATCTTCCTTTTTGATTGGAGTAATCATACAATAATAACAATATGGAGTTACAATAATACAATAATGGTATAGCACTACTAACATTTCTATGTTAGAAGGTCTCGAAGCCATCTTATTTTCAGGCGCCACGGAGGATTATAATAGTATTCAGATTAAAAAAGAAGAGGAAGGTTAAAAAGAAGTGGTTTTGAGATGTTAGATAGTTTATTAGGGATGGATTGATCTGGTTCGGGATAGATCAGCTATCTATTGTACATTAAGGTCTTAATGGATGATTTTATTTATGACAAAGTAAGGAGCATTGAGGATTTCGGTTTGTAAAGATTGGATACGAGAGGAATCAGATGGTTTTGTGGAGCCTCAAAGCTCGACTCTGTCCAGATGGGCCTTATTATGGGCAAGTAAATCGGTCTTGGATGTTTAGAAGCTTGGGCCGTGTGTTGTTAATAGTTAACCGTTTGTCCAGGTGTAGTCCTAGGTAGTGGGTCTGTTCGACAGGGATAAATGGCATTTGATTAAAGATACTGTAACGGGCAGTCCGTTGATCAATTTTGGAGATCAAACAATTTTTGTACATAATTTCTGAGACAAATGTAGTGGCTTAAAAGCAGCCCAGTAATTTTTTTTCTTGTAAACACCAAACATTGAAATTTCGAATGATTTTACACTTTTCTAATTTGTTTTTTCATCCTAAACATTTCTACTTTCATAAACTCCTAAAAAATTCCTATTCCTCAACCTTTGGCCTTTTAAGAAATAAAATCATACCCGTTGGTTTAAATAATTAAAAAACAATTTGGGTTCATGAAACCCAAACTGAATAAGAACGGCGGTAATGCTCAGATCCTGAGTGGAGGGCATCCTAGGGTTTACTCTAATGAAAGGTTCCTCACATATTGCAATAATATAAAAGCGAATATCGGACTGGTTGGGCGGGACAGAGGTGTGTAGGTTGGACCCAGAGAGATGCTTTAATAACCGACCGTGCACAAAGCTCTCTGCTTAGTACTAGGGTGGCTATAAAAATATTTGACCATTCTTTCTCTTTACCTTCATTTTGGTCGAGTCTGTATTTAATTAATATTTTTTATCGCATTCTCTTTATTTATTTTATCTTACTATTAGGTCCATCTAAATTTAAATAAATAGGACCAGGACTTTTATGTAAATACATTTTTTTAATGAAAAAATATAGCTAGAACTAAAAAAAAAGTAATAACTAAATTTTTATGTTATGGCACATTTTGGATTTAATTCAACGAATTTAAATTAACATATTTCACTTCTTATTTTTTCTTAATGTAGCCACTTTGTATTTTGGAAAATTGATAAGGTTAACACAATTTTGTATACATGTAACCTAATATTGATTCATTGTAAGGATAGGTATCTGTAATCATGTTAACTAATACTAATTTTTTAATAATAATTTGTAAATAAAGCTTTACTGTTGTTTTTGTATAATCTAAGTAAACAATAACACATTCATTATTAATCACTCATATTTACATTTGCTCTTTTACTTCACTGCATCACAAAAACCTTAACACTTGTGAAGCTGAATTGTTCAGAGAAAATATTTTGAAATTTAATGAATCCGGAAAATTTATGTTAAGAACTAATTAATGAGATTTTATATTTTATATTCCTCAGGAAACTTACGTAGATAGTAAACGTATAGTAATTTTTGACATTTTAAATACACTTGTTTATAAATATCGACTTAAATAAATAATCTATGTGTCTACTTCTTTACACTTGTAGCGTAATAACAAGATAACCTCCCCAGAAGAGCAAGAACACGAGGAAAAGAATAGGAATTATATTCCCAGAACTTTTCTTATAACAACTCTCCTAGGGTTGTATTAGTTCTATCCCCCGATCAAGTATTGTTCGCGTCACACGTACTATAATATAAAACATAGAAAGTTCCCATAGCAATGGCTGTCTAGCCCAAATTCCTGGATAACTCCTTCTTTTTACCTCCCTTTCCTTTTTTTTACCGACATCTCCCTTCTCTGCTTCTAAGCTATCCCTCCCTACCTTCTCATCCTACACATAAATATCTCCTTATGCTAAGGATATGAATTATGCAAAGCAATACTCAGACCATCACTACTATACGATGCACCCCTACTAAACTAAGTGCAATAAAGAAGATTTGAAGAGAGACGAAACATGGTAGACGCATAAGAAACTACAGCTGGAAACAGTACACCACATCACACGAAGACAAATAAAGTTTTTTGATAACCTTCCCGCAACATTTAACCTATTAACCTCTCACCCTATCCCCCTTCCTGCGAGGTGGTAGGGAAGGAAGAGTCCCAACAACCCTGTTAACATCAAGCTCTAACTTTTCTTATCCCCTCTTCTCTCTCCTACCGTAACCCCGCCCTCTATTCTATTTTTTTAAATTTAAACATGATATCTTGATTTAGTTAATTTCAATTTCACTTTGTTACATCATCCCTCGCCTCCAGATAAACATATTAACCTAGGACCAATGGTAGAATAAGTTAATATGTACCAAATTGTTTTAAGTTAGTTTCGTAACACAGATATATCTCATACAATATGTTTCAGAGGGATCTGAAAGAAAAAACAAATAAATAGGAATTATTCTAGGATTTACAGCTAATCGGAGCTTTCGAAGAACACTCTAGGAAACATGTTGTACATAATAGTTAGTAAATAGAAATTATAGATACTATGTCATAGTATCTATAACTTCTCTCTTCAAATAATGTAAAGTTTATCAAACACCACGCTTCAGTCGCAAAACTCTAACTAATGAGTTATATATATTATATATTTGTACAGATTAGATAATAAATTTTGGAATCTCCAAATAGAAAATTATAGCATCTAGCTTTTCTAGTTTGTTTTTCCTTTTTAAAGTTTTTTGACCGAATAAAATGTTGATATTTAATACGAAGAGGTTGTATTCCTGCAATAGAAAAACTTCACTAAATATGGGAGTGTTGGTTACGAGAGAAAGGTCGTTTTTCATCGCGGGTATTAATTAATTTTTTTCAGTTGAGAGGAACCGAAGTAGGGAGCTAATTAATTCGAGGGTTCGAGTCGCGCCGATAATTCCCAGCTTTGTGTCCATGCCGAGGATTATTTCTCTCTCCTTTCTTTATTCTTGTTAACAATTCAAATTTACCCAGATCTTCTTCTCAAGATAATTGAGTTTATATAATACAAGAGATGGGTATTTTAAATTGTATTTTTTGAATTTCTGAGTTCATAATTAGGTTTCCCCGAGGGTGTAATTTATCCTTAAGTCATGGTAATGTAACCTGACAAAATATCCAGGCTTTTTATTTTTGACTCAGTCGTAAATTTCAGTAAATAGTAGGATGATAATAAACATGAACTAGGTACAAATAATTAAAGACTTATAGAAGAGAGCCCTTATTTGTGTAATAATCCTAAATTTGAAGAGTGCACCATAATTAAAGCCCAATTTGTGAGGAGGTTTGACGGGTATAATGGACACATTTGGTATATACCGAGTTGTACACAGCAGTATACAGCCGAGCAGCCACTTTATCATAAAAAATTATATTTTGAAAAATTTGTTCGGTTTAAGTGAATTTGATGTGTGATAAATGTTGACCTCATTTGGATATCATATCCTTAGTCTTGGAACGATTTACCTCAAATTATCCTTTCCTCGTATAATACATTATATTTGTATTAGCACCAATTTCTTTTCTTACGTCCATTATTTTGATAATGTACCACAAAGTTTATACGGATTACGTTGATAGAGGCAGTAGTTTATATGACATTTGCCAAAATAAATTTACAAAATGCTGAATTCACGTCAGGAAACAAAATAGATTATTGATCAATTGTACTTTAGTAAGAGTTAGATTTAAAGAAAACATGGTACCCCTTCCCACCTAGTTTTATTTTTGTTTTCTAATTACGTCTTCTTCAGGATGTCGGAAAGAGAAAAATTTCTGTCCCTTCGTGTTTCCTTCCCTCAATGTACAGCAGAGAAAACCAGAACAGAAGTTGGCAGTTTCCAGAGGCTTCAAAGTCTTACAAGGCCTCTAAGAAACACCCACGGGATATTCCTCATGATGTTATACCACACTGGGATCTCTCCGAACCCTACTTTTCCTTCCGCATAAAGCAATTTTCGTTTCGAAGGTTGAATATAAACATTGTATACATAGGAATGGTATGTGGCAGGTACATATTTTATTATTTAAATTGAACTTAATTTTCTTTATCTTATATATAATCATCTTGTTTTTATTTAATCAGGTTTATCATATCGACTTCACAATCTTTTTTTCATATACATCATATTTATTAATATTTTGTTCTCTTTCCTTTGTTTATTTTATTTTAGTGCTATTGTAAATATTTAATTTTTTTCTCTTCAGTTTAGCCTGTACCTTATACCTTATGGTACGCATGAATACTGAGAACACTAATACTTATAGGTTTAGATTGTGGTAGTTGGAAATATTATTATTAAATAGAGACAATTATTAAAATAAAAAGATGTGCAGGAATGCCATGTCCCTGTTAATGGGTTACATATTGAAAGTGGAAAGGGAAGGATAGGCACAGCCTGGTGAAGGGCCGCCGTGCCTCGGCTCGATTCCAGTCCGTACTGATTATTCCCTCGCTCGTTATCGATTCCAGACGTTGGTCACCCTCGAGACCGTTGCTTGGAAAGTCATGTCTCTTCTCTCGTAGCAGTAACAGCTCCACGTGCATCGAGACGGTCAGTATCCATTCGGCCAGGATCTCTCTTCGAAATGAATGTCGTCTGCATTCCAGATGAACAGGTAGACTATACTCAGCCCAAGTAAACAGCTGGGATATAAATTAGTAAAAATAAGCTGTATTAATTTGCCATCATTTTAATTTAAAGGTTTATTTGTTATTAGGTCTCTCTTAACAAAAATAAGAGGGAGTGAAAATGGGGTTTAGTGTCTTAGAGTAAAATAAAGAAATTTAAAAAAAAATGAAGTAACAAGGCATCATAAAATATGTCAAATAATAATAAATTGAGGAGAAAAAAATAAGGCAATGATGATTAGATAAAAAGAAAGAGCAAACAATGTTCCATTGACCATTTATACATTTCATAATGCTTTTGTATTATGTAATTTTTTGTAGGGGGCATCGTTACCAACCCAAAGGTTGTCAGGTCGAATCAAGAAACGCATGGACGTATACCTCCAAGGTCTGTCGCCCATACAATACTAATAATAATTTGTATAAAATGTAACAAATAAGAAGAACAATGAATAAAGTAAAATACTTTAAACTTGACAAATATAAACCAAATCTCCAACAGTACTACCTCGATGCCTAAGTTTATTTCTGAATGTAGGCAGCAAACGGAAAAGCAATTTGAGAAGTACTGTAAAAAAGTTGGGAGGAAGTGATAGAGTTGTAGCCAACTTCTCGACAGTTCTGCTATCTCCTTCTCCATCTTGTGCTAATTATATCTTATCTTATCTCTCTTTAGAATGTCTCCAACTAACTATTAAAAACTACATGTGCATACTGTTTTATTATAAGATTAATAATAAGTTTGTTACAGATCTGAATTGGGATGATATAGAGGAAGGTAAATGTTTGTAGGAAGGTTTTGGTTATATAACACATAAAAATGAAAGGGGCAATAGAAATAGATAACTAGGCACTTTGAAGGGTCGATTCTAACCTTAAGTCAAACAACTTTTTTTTTTTTTAGAGCTAGCTTACTTTTGATAATCGAGATAGCTGGGCTTGCTAAGTGCTATGTGTTCTAACATATAACTTTTTAAATATTGACTAAATATAATTTTATGAATACCGATAGAGAGAGAACCTAGTATATACAATATGATGAAATGTCAATCTCCAAGGTAATAAATAATAATATTTAATTAATGATAAGTTGAAAATAAGGGTATAATTATATCTATTATGTACTGTTTGCATTGTTAAAAATTAGAGAACTTTAAAGGCTCAGGAATATTCCGAAACGTCGGTTGCGTTATCTAAATAAAGAAAAAAAAGGGAGTTATGTTATCAAAATCGTAGAGAACGTTAATCCCTTAAGTTTTATATTTCACGTCTTCGTCAGGGATGCTCAGGCAGAGATTCTGACTAGAGACTCTCTGAAATTCAGATAGAAACGTTGGCACAAAAAATAAGTTTCTGTTTATTTGCTGACCGCACCCCCACTCCGATCATCTTCTCATATTAATCTACGGACAGCTATTAGCACCCCATTATGTTATATTTCCACCCAACGTATTATAAGTACTTTTTTTTCGAAAACTGATGGTCAATTAGTCAACTATAAGGCATAATTGGAAAATTAGTACGGGTAAGTATTGCCACACTATAATGCAGAAATACCAGTTCTGAAACGAGCGAGGATTCACTTCAACTCAATGTAGGGAGGGGGGAGGGAGGGAGTAAAAGATGTGTGCTTTACAGACTGCATCAGAATTGTTGGAAATAAATTTGATTTTGGTTTGATTATAACTGTGATGAGTGCTTTTTGGGTTGGTATTTTATAATATTTTTAGGACGTTTTTCCCCATTAAAACCACATTGTTCTATATCTAACAGTTATATACAAAGGAAAAAATACCAATTATAGTTACGTGAATATACCTTGGAGATGAATATTCTCGAGAACACTGGGAAATGTGTGATACTAAACTCATTAACATGCGATTTCTTTGCAAAACGCCTCTGCGATCGTACCTCGCGATAATATGAAGACCCTTGAAACAGTTACTTATATTCTAGACCGCGTCATACACAAGATGAGTTAGATATAGGGGTGGAGGTTATCACCTCAATCATCCAGGAAGCACCCAATCGGAACATCTCCAAGTTGTCCTCGTAGTATAACTCCATCAAGAAGCCGCTCAAGCACATTCCAGCCTTAATCAACCACCGGAACAACTTGCGGAATATCTACCTACGCGTATGTGACTATTGCTTTCAACCGACCATGAACGCGATGACCCTGGAGCTCGGAGTAACATTCTCATGTGCGACTGGAATACCTTGTTAGCACGACCAACCCCAGACAACTCACGAAGACCAACGCCAGTTCTGGAAGTTAGGAAGTTCGTAAGCTAGCGAAGTACTGTGCACCTGAATTAGAGGACCGACCTGCTGACAGCTGGGGAACCCTTCAACCCCGCCTGGAAGTCTATCGAATCTCATTGAGAAGCCCGTCTTCTCTACTTCCAGATAGCTCAGTACGGGTATGGCGTATTGAACTCTTTCTAGTCCACAAAGTACCATATATCAATCCACAAAAACAGACGCCATCACCTTCTTATACAAGAAAATTCCCAACAGAGCACCTAAACTCAACGAACAGACAATACAAACCAAGAAACATCTCACTTACCTAGGCATTAAACTAGAAACACATCTATCTTTCACTGCACACATACAGAACAGAATACAAAACGTCAAATAAACATCATACTAACTTAAACAGCTCATCTACTCACCAGGGCTGTCACTCAGACTCAAATTACTCGTCTACAAAGTAATACTAAGACCATCACTCCAACACGGCGCACCACTACTACACTATCTTTACCCAACAGCCCTGAAATCACTACAACAATACCAAAACAGCACACTACAGAAGATATGTCGAGAGACATCTCTGGAAAGACGTAACATGACACACATTCATAACGAACTACAGTTAGAAACTGTACAACACATCACACGGAGACACATTAAATTCTTCGACAGTCTCCCTGCTTCCTTCAATCCAGTATTCCAGTCTATCACTCCATCCCCCCTTCCGGCGAGGGGGCAGGGCAGGAAAGGTTCCAAAAACCCTATTAACATCACCTCATAGCTCCATCTTCTGATGCACCCCCACCCCCTCCCTCACACTTCTTTTCGACTTCTGACTGTTTCTCTTATTATTTCACCATTATCTATCGTCTGTATTAATTAATGTTTTTATTTTTATCTTATATGCGATACAACACGAAGAGGCCCATCACCTCCGGACTTAAAATTGTTCCTTTTTAGAATGGATAGCTCATATATGACATTAAACATAACAGGTAACCTTAAAATACCGAATGTAGTAAAAGGTAAGATCCAACACGAATTACTTTTTCTTTTCACATTAATGCACTTATTAATTCACTTTTTTATTTCTGTTTTCTAGAGGGATCGAAAAAAAAAAAGAACCATAGACACCATCCATAGACCACCATAGATACCTTTAAGAGGAACGGCATATGGTTAAACCTTGTGCAGACTAACTTCATCTTAATGTATCTTCAGAAGGGAATGGAAAGTGCTTTCCGAAGACCTTTTTGGTGTATGACGAAGACATAAGCATATCCATCATCAACGTTGGTGTCACGCTGGACAAGAAACTGACCTCCTCCACTCACAGAAGAGCGTATAGCCTCAAACTCATCAAGCAGAAGACTCAAAGGCTTCACAACCTCCTCACATTCTCCGAGCTGTCTAATCGGCTAAAGTTCCAGATGTATAAGGCCATCATTCGTCCGACGCTGCTTTGTAGTGCACCTTACTGCGGCACCTCTACAAGACCACGCCCAATCGAACTTCCAGAACTCCATATTAAGGCTCTTCGTATTGGACACCTTACTGCAGATGTCCAAGAACGGTGTTATCCACGAAGAACAGCGGTTCCCGCCCGTGCCCGAGTTCATAGGCCGATGAACTGAAATGCTCACCTGTGCATTAACACAAAATAAATAAGTGCTTTGTTCACCCGATGACCGCATCCCCGACCATCTGCTCCGCTAAAAATATAGATATTTCACTAAAATTTACATTCTGTTCTTAATCATGTATCAAATACTAAATTGTAATGATGAATGAATGAATGAATCATGATGAATGATTTAATGGGGGTAATCTTCCTGTCGACTCAAAGAATCAGGTCTAGTGCACAATTAAGTGAACTTAAAAGACTGATTCAATTCTCTAATAAACTAAAAATTAAATTTTAATATTAATCGAAGTCTTTGAAGCCTAAAATTCCAAACAATGGTAATATCAATTTTAAAAAATGGAACTTTCAACTTACAAAATTTTCTTAAAAACCAATTGACCGATTTTTATGAAAATGCTAACTTAAATATATAATTTCATTTATGCTCGAGTTTTTGTTTGTTTGCTATGATTGTGCTGTTCACATACACACACCCACGCATACTATTTAGGAACAGATGATTATTTCCACTCATGGCACCACCTCGAACTTATATTTCCATCGAAGTCTGCTTGATCTTAATACATCCCGTATCAAAATATGCCATATTAGTGCAGAGGAAAACTCTGTATACTTAAAGTTAACACAGCTGTTTTACCAAAAATGATCTACAAATTTCTGGATATCTGGCAGATTTATTTTCGCAAACAGAGCGGTATCAGGCTGGCCGGATGCCCAAAAAGTGGAGCCAAGCCAAAAGCCTATATCCAATATCGATATGTGATTTGGCTCTGAGTGCGGATATAGGAGGCAGATAAAAGCCCTGAGGTTGGCAGCACTGCTTATGTTGAAACCGTATGTTTATCTCCATGTGTTTTCGAGGTAGAAACCAGGCTCACAGTAGGCACATTTACAAAGGAAGTAGATAAACTAAGAAGGTAATTAAACAGTTTGAATCCTAAATATCTACGTTTCAATACTGAACATACGCGCGCAAATTTCTTGACACAAACCCAAGACACGACTTTCCTCTTTCGCACTATCAGATGTAGGTACAGCCTTGAGCTTTATTGTGAAATGAATAAAATTAGCGACATAACTTAACTATGTAAAACAAAAAAAAGTTCGTTATTTCCTTGGTGCATATGTGAGTTAAATTGAATTATATTGTTACTATACTACGCCAAGAAAATGAAAAAAAAAATTATCATATAATTATTTTTTATATTTACTTTTTTTCTTCTTTTTTTTAAATTTTATGTTGTACAAAGGTATTTGAGATCAATAAAGGTATCAAAATAGAAGAAAGAAAGAAAACTACAAACGTTTCGGCCCACTTTGAATAGTGACTTCAGTTATTATCTGTGTTGCAATCTGACAGCAAAGTGGGGTCAAACATTGGTTAACAATAAATAGTATTCAAAGAATAAATATAAATAAAAATAATTCATTTCACTCCTCCACGCTTCCACGTGGTCCTGATTTGTTGTTCCCTCATTTATATTCATTATAAATAGTTTTCTTTTACTATTTTGATTCCTTTATTGACCGCTACGCAGACTATCTTCCTACAATCTACTTCATATGGTCAACTATCTTCTTCCAAATTAAAATTTTATATTTATTATCTGTATTTGTATGTATGCATATAGTTATATCCTTGTAGATAAGTGTAGATTTTTTTTTTTTTTGATTTTAACTGAATACTACTACTTATGTGCGAAAATACCAATGAAAGGAATATGGTATTGGGAGGAGTGGGGACGGCAGTTGTGCCACAATAACGAAAATAATTTGTAAAGTAAACATGATAAAACAGTATTTAAATAAATTTAAAATAAAAATAAAATTTAATTTAAATACTGTTTTATCATGTTTACTTTACAAATTATTTTCGTTATTGTGGCATAACTGCCATCCTCACTCCTCCCAATACCAACGGTCACTTTTGTTTTGACTGCTGTCAAAATAGGTATGCATTCTGTCTCATTATTTGATTTGTATTCTTTTTTCCTTTTACATCTCTTTATTTGCATTTTCTTTAATATTTCTTTTCTTATCTATCTGTTACTATTACTCTTTTCATTTACTATTTACTACCTTAATTTTTCTTATTATATCTTACTTTTTTACATTTTATACCCCTGTTATTTTACACTTATGTTTGCATTTTTTTTTCCCTTTTGTAACTATGTGTTTGTATCTTTTTTAGCCCTGACGAAGTTCTGCAATGTGGGGCGAAACGTTGGCTCAATAAAATAGTATAATACTACTATTTGAGTTTTTTTGACCGCACCCGGACCATATTCCTTTCACCTTTACACACGGTCAATCAATAATCTTCCAGAAAATACCAATGATTTTTAAATGTATATATTATTATTTTATTCAATTTCTTTTATTATTTACATTTTATTTTTTTATTTGATTTTATGTTGCTAAAGAGGGGGAAAAAAAGAAAATATACTGGGTTAATGGGGAAGGGATAGAATTATATAAATAGATATTTAAAAATTAAGAATAATAAGGGAAACAATTAAATATAGAAAGAAAATAAACTAATACTAAATAAAATAAAACTAATAGATACTATTTCTGAAACAAAACATTTTAAATTTTATCTCGTATTAAACCGCAATCAGACAGCTTGGAAAGGGGTTGGTTGATGTATATTGGATAAAGATCCCAAACTTTGCCTGAGGAAATGTATTATGATCGATATATTTGCGAGAATACTCATCATACCATTGGTTAATATTTAAAATGTCTTTCATTTTCAAAGGTTTCACACACCCCGCGGAGGCACCCCACCTCCATATATTAAAATAATAGTTTCAGA
Source organism: Halyomorpha halys (assembly GCF_000696795.3). Lineage (NCBI taxonomy): Eukaryota > Metazoa > Arthropoda > Insecta > Hemiptera > Pentatomidae > Halyomorpha > Halyomorpha halys. The sequence goes on from NW_027106557.1 coordinate 706,752, forward strand.
CACAGAACGAGCATCTCAATACAAAGATAAGCATTTCACTCTGATCTTCAAGTACCCACGGTAGAAAAAGATAGTATTCGATTTAAATTATATTTCTCCTTCGCATAATCCATTTTATTAATCCATTTTTTTTTCTGTTTATAGAAGGATCAGAAAAAATAAAATAAGGTTTCACTATTTTAGAAAGTCATTCTTCACAACAAAAAACATATTTGAGGCTGTACACATTGCTAAGCTTTGGACTAAATCATTACCTAGAATTTGCATATTACCATAAATTATAATATGTCTGATATTACAAATCTAAATTCTTTTTAATACTAATCCTTAAGCATTTCACAATTAATTACAAAACCTAAAAAATACCGAACAGGGTTGAAAAAATAAAATGATTTTTTTCTTTTGTATTGATTTGACTTTGGGGAAGCCTCCCCATAGGGTTAGGGTTGGTCTCAAACTGAGACAATAATAAGTAATATGAAAAAATTACAATAAAATTCAAAAGAAACTAAATATTAAAGGAAAAACTGAAACATTACAAGGGACAAAAGACAAAATAAGGTTCTATTAGACCATACATAAAGATAAAAAATAAAGTAAAAACAATCTTATTATAAAATTTAAAAAACATCTAAGGAAGGAAACCATCTCTTCTTCTATACTATGACCATCAGTTTATAATATGAAAACATCATATTTTTCAATAATAATAATGAAAAAGAATATTGTAAATAAAATACGTTGTCACGCTTACACAAAACAATGCCAGTTACGTAAATGATAAATATTTAATAACAATGAAAACATAATAAATATTTTAAAAAACAAATGAGCTTGTTATCAATACCGGTTGCTGTTATTCAGTAGATTCATGGATTAGTTGCCGTTATCTGACAATGGTAGGGAGGGGGGGTGTGCACTAGAGCTAATTGCCAATCGAAATAATCATTTGATCGCCTGCAATAACAATGGCTTTGCCGCTAGGTGGCGCTATGTCTGCATAATTTTCTGGGCCAATGGAAACAGCAAAGCAGTGGGGGTGGTATGGTTAGGGAAATCCCTTTACCTCATCATGTCACACAATGGTCGCCCATGGTAAGTTGGATATGGGATTTGATAAGAGTAATCCACAAAACAATCTACTATAACAATTATCAAAATAAGGATCAATTCATACACTTAGATCATTTACAATATAAACGACCACATTTTTAAATTATTCTAAAGTTTCTTTTTATAGTAGATCTGACCTGGAGAAATACATTTAAAATAAATAAGAAAGAAATTTCCAAATTAACTTTGACCCATTGGTATCTGGTGGGGGAACTAGTCCGGCCAAGTTCCCGCCGCATTTAACATAGGTAGGTAGGTAGTATCAAGATTAATTTTTTGAGATCGCAAAGAAATAAATACTAACTGCCCCAGATAGGAATCGAAGGCTCGACGCACTTTCTGTGGGACCAAAGTCACAACGCGGACGGCCCTCACATTCCTTAACTTCAACTTTTTCATATATTTATATTTCAAGGATTAATATCAATCTGTTGAGTATTGAATAACTTGCATCCAATTCTGCGAAGCATATTATTCAGTTTTAATAATTGAGATGGCTGCCACTAAGGAGAGCGCTGAGCCACTTGAGGTTTGAATCGCATGGTGGACGCCCAACAGATAAAGGTCTAGAAGCTCCTAGATTATCCCGCTGCTTCAATCTGTAAGTCCCTTCATTTCCTACCATAGATCGCCTCATACCAACACTAGCTCGCCGTCGACACCGAGAACATTAAAGATAATAATCCTGTCAGCCGTACTCGCCATTAAAATTAACTATACACTATTATTCATTGTAAGACCAGGAGTGATTTTTTTTGTTTTGATTTTCCATAAGTTTCGTTCTTGTCTATAATTTTTCTTAATATACTTTTCTTCATTGTAAATTGTCTCTCTCTTTTTATACCTCACCTACACCGTACACATTAATCATATGAATATAATCAATGGGCATTATTACGATAATTCCTTTATTAGCGACTATCGGTTCAATCTTTACCTTTATTAAGATTTATTAAAGATAAACGAATTAAAACTTAGCCAACACCTTTAAATGAAACTATTTTGCCCGTCCCGGGGGGTGAAGTTGGCAACTTATTGATAGAAAGTCGACTTGAGAACTTGTAACTTAGAGAATAAGATAATTCCAGAGGGAGGAATCGGCAATTGAAGTAGTTCGTTGAATATTGTGTCGAGTCACAAGGTGCGAATTTAACAAGTTACATATAGTTAACTAAAGTTACATATACAAAACTAAATATGTACTATATAGAGAACAGATGTGTTTACTATATACTTGGCAAAGTGTATTTAAAGAGTGGAAATATCGTGTAAGAGCGTATAAAAATTGCTAAGGTAATCGTCTAAATTTCTTTATTACGTCAATTTTATAAAGCTTTTATCGAAAATGATGGGTCAAGAATTTATCATCATCAAATCTAATTTATGAATTTTATTAGGTTATTTTTTATTATAACTGGTCTATAACCTTGAAAAGTGGGGTTACTACTTAGGGTATTAATACATTTAACTATTTTTACGCAGTAACTCCTTTCTGCAATCTATTACTATTAACTGAAATAAAAAGAGGTAAATAAGTATTCATTTTGTATTTCTGCCAGTGATTGGAACCCAACTTATCGAGCATTATTTCAAATAACTCATTGTAAAGGAAAAGTAGCAGAAATATAGAAGTAATATATACCGTTGGAAAATCATGACATTTAGAAAATTGATATCTAGCACAAAGACACCTATCCCGTTCTTCCACTCTCCATTTTCCTCTTTTTCTTTCCCTCTGCATATCTCTCTTTCTTCCACTCTCCATTTTCCTCTCTTCATATCTCTCTTTCTTCCCCTCTTCATATCTCTCTTTCTTCCACTCTCCATTTTCCTCTCTTTCTTCCACTCTCCATTTTCCTCTCTTTCTTTCACTCTCTTGATACTTTAACCTATAATTTATTGTTCATGTACATCCTCTTCCACTTTTTGTGCTTATAATTGCTTTTGTGTAAAAGAAAACCAGTCCTTACAATGTAACCACTAACCAAAATAACTATAGAACCAATCTTCTACTGTAGAACCAAATAATAATACTGATATATACAGTTGATATGTAATGATTAAGAGTTTGTTTGTTTGGACAAATTTGAAAATTGGTTAATTGAAGGAAATTCCTCAAGCCTTATTGGGCGGCCAGAAAAGGCTTCTGCCGGTGGAGAAATAAATAAATAG
>NW_027106557.1:710086-713845 GCF_000696795.3 Halyomorpha halys
GTTAATTGAAGGAAATTCCTCAAGCCTTATTGGGCGGCCAGAAAAGGCTTCTGCCGGTGGAGAAATAAATAAATAGCGTTTTAAAAATCAAATCTTTTTGAAACCGGCGGGAGACTAAACTCGAAATATAATAGATTCAGAAGTCTTACGATCATAAAACATTGCCGCTTGTAGCCGAGTTAGGATGCCACCGTAACTGCAGAGGGGCCTATTCGAATCCGGTCTGGGCGGGTTAACTTTTATTTCGTGACCGTCTTACGGAATAAAAACTTGAACCCCACTCTAGTAACCCCAGAAATGACCAGGTAGATGATAATAATAAAAAAAAAATAGTCCAAATTGTCAACAGTACTAGATTTACGGGAGAGGGCACAGAGGATACCAGTACTTGATATTTTGAAAATGTATATTTGAGTTTTGCTCATAAATTTAAAATTAATGTTAAGATATTAAAATAATTACCAAAGAGTTGGCAGCCACGGATCAACTGCACACGGCTACCAGGTTACTCCAATAGGGGCGTATTTACTGCTTCCTCATAAATGAGAGATCAATCTCAAGGAGGCAGAGAAGGGAAACCAATATGGCGGCGCAATAATCCCGCCGAGGTTCCTGTTTACCAGGGCAATATGGCGGTGGAGCGGTACAGTGCCTCCTGTATAAGCCCTCGGCTCATTGCTCTCCTCCTAAATTAAAAATATCTCCCGTACCCTTCGGCTAATTAAAAACCCACCCTCCTTTTGGTTAATTAAACTCACCTGTGAGTTATTGTTGTTTCAAGTTGATTATATTTTTATGGTCGATTACCTTTTTATTATGTTTGCCATAATTGAACTCTACAATTTAATTACCCCTTTTAGTTTTCTGGGTGATTTTATCAACCATCGAATGAAAGTAGCTCCCTCTCCCCTGTTTAAGGTGAATGTGCTTAGTACATCGGCAAGAGCATCTCATGACCAAATAACATCCGAAATTCACGTTGACAAACAAAGAAACCTATATTTGATCGAATATATATATATAGTAAAATTCTTGGTAAAACAAAGGCTTATAAACATAAGATCGATTATAAAAGTGGGAAAAATAGATACCTCTAATGCTTGATAAATAGCGGTTAACAAATGAACATAAACAGATCTCCTAAAAAAGAGCAGAGTGGTGTTAGCTGGTGAAGAAATGTAACCTACAAGATTATTGCTACCTATTAAAAATAAGAACATAATTTTTATTGATTTGTATCCAATGATGAATAGAATGGATGTACGTAATGCATCATTACTTTTTTTTTTTCCGAACCCTCTAAAAACAGAACTAAAATGTGAATTAGTAGTGCATTACTGTGTAAGAAAGAAAAGTAATTTGTGTTGTGTCTTACCTTTTACTACCTTTGGTATTTTAAGGTTACCTGTTATATTTAATTTTACATATGAGCTATCCATTCAGGAGCTATTTTGAGTCCGGAGGTGAGGGGCCTCCTCGTGTTGTATCGCATATAAGATAAAAAATAAAAATAAAAATAAAAATAAAGATAAATAAAAATAATAAAGACAATAGATAATGGTGAAATGATAAGAGAAACAGTCTGAAATCAAAAGAAGTGTGAGGGAGGGGGTTGGGGTGCATCAGAAGATGGAGCTATGAGGTGATGTTAATAGGGTTTTTGGGACCTTTCTTGCCCTGCCACTTCGCAGGAAGGGGGGATGGGGTGATAGACTGGAATACTGGATTGAAGGAAGCAGGGAGACTGTCGAAGAATTTAATGTGTCTCCGTGTGATGTGCTGTTGTACAGTTCCCACTGTTTTTTGTGGATTGATATGAATGTTTATGTCTCGTAGTTTGTTAGCGATAAGTTGAATGCATCATTACTGAATTTCTTCATAGAGATTACCAAAGTTTTGATCCTCCTTTGTTCCTCATCTTCCTTTATCCTTCTACCAGGCCTTCTGCAAGGCACTGGTCTGAATCAACTAACTTATAAAAATAGAGCATTTTAACACACAAATATATGTAAATAGATCATTGAGCTCAGCCGTTTTTCTTTCCTTCTGTTCTCTCGTGGACTTTGTCCTTTTGAGTTCCAGGACCTCTTTTATTAATTAACTGGCTTTCCCACATATGTCAGTGCCTTTTTGCTGCTGATGCATTGCCCCTGAGAAAATAGCCTCCTTTTACGTTGACTTCAATTTATATTTATAAGACCTGAGTTATAGGCTAAGAGGTGCATCAAGAGATATTTCTCCAGAAGTGTACATCCAATATCTAGATCGAGACGTGTATGTCCAGAGGGAAAGGTCTAGAGCATATGTGAGCAACCTCCGGCCCGCTGTAAGATTTGATTCGGCCCGGGACACATTTTTAAAAACCCAATTAAAAAAAAATATTACACTACTTACTCATACTAACCGAATGAAGTTAGCAAGCAAGCCGAGTGGCGGCGATCATCAAAGATTGCGGCTTTGATGTTTGCTGCCTCACTGGCGGCGCAACAAAAGATTATTGCTTCTCAATTGTTCTACACTAGACCATTCTAGATCATTCCTTCATTTAGTGGATGGACCGAACTTTAGTTTAGATCTATTTGAGCTACCGTGGTGATAACTTCCACGAGATATATCTTAACGAACTGCTAGTCCCGTCAATTTGCTTTGTGACTTTGTGTACATCTTGACTGGTTACTAATTATATTTTGTTATTCAGTTTATCAAATGAAAAGTAAACGAAAATGATGTCTGGTGGGAAGAAACGAAAAGTAGATGCAGAGGGGCACCAGTATCAAGAAAAATGGACTGAAGAATTCTTCTTCATCTTGCACAATGGTAAGCCTATATGTTTGCTGTGTCATGAATCCATTTCAGTGATGAAATAATTCAATATAAAAAGGTAATACTCAACTAAGGATCCTATGCTGCGCTCACTGACAGGACAAATAATAAAAGACAAAATCCAGAAGCTTACAGCAATTTTGTACAGCAGCAAATGTTTCATAAACAAGGAACACAACATGATAATGTTGTGAAAGCTAGTTTTGTATGAGTTAGTTAGTTCAAATTTGGCAAAGTCATTAAAAAAGCCATTTGCCCAAGGAGAATTTATCAAGGAGTGTATGTTAGAAGTTTGCAGTGTGAGTCCTGAAAAGAAAAATGGTTTTGAAAAAAATAGTTTATCAAGCTGGAACTGTTATCCCACGTATAGAAATGATAACTAATGATATAAATACAGCATTAACTATGTCTGGTTTTGAATCATTTTCCATAGCATTAGACGAGAGCACCGATTTGTCCGAACCAACTCAACTGGTTACGATCTATATTTATTATAAGTGTTGATAAAGAGTTCACTGTTCCTGAGGAATTCCTTTCTTTACAGCTGCTAAAAGGAACCACTACAGTGAAGTTCAAGTGTTGGCTTGTCATGGTCAAAAGTAGTTGGTGTATGCACAGATGGTGCAACTTGATTTAATTATAATGTTGTACCTATTTTTTTTTATTTCATTTTGTTATTTTAATAAATTGTATTATAATAAAAATGACGTATTATTTCATTTCTATCGTTAAAAATAATGACACACTACTTTTAAAACCGGCCCGCGAACGTATTTGCACATTTAAGTTTGGCCCACAACATGTCAAAGATTGCACTTACCTAATCTAGAGGAACAAGTCCAGAGCCTCACATAGTTCTTCGAGGATATCTTTTTTTTTTTTTTTTTTTGCCAAAACTCCCATTGGAGTCCTATACTGCCTAACCATGGTTGGGGG
>NW_027106557.1:714885-717033 GCF_000696795.3 Halyomorpha halys
TTTTTTAATTAATCAAAATTGACTTGCAACTTGTATACATTAAAGTATCGATATTTTTTATATACATTTAAGATACTGCGTTTTTGCTTCATATGGAACTTTTTGTTTTTCAAAGAAAACTAGTTCTTTACACCAATGAAACAAAAAGGGGAATTTTAATCAATTTTTCGAATTCATTTAAAGAATGTAACAATTGATTAAGATTTTTTCTAATATTTCAATACATTGTATACGAATTTCTTTTATTCTTTGTATATTTTTCATTGCCGGCAATTGTAAGGAAATGTGAGTTTTATTGTATAATTATTTTGTTCTCGTGTCATTTATCTTATTAATTTTGTTATTATGATCTATTGTTGTTCTAGTGTCATTCTATTGTTAATATTATCATATTGCTACTGATATTCTGTTTTACATTTGTATATTAGACCGATAGTTTACGGGGGATGTCCGTAAGCTGATGGGGGGAGTTAAGGCCTGAGCACTATTGTAAGCTGACAGGTCAAATCAGCTGATCTAGGAGATAACCTGATCAAATGTATATTTAAGGAGGCGCTCCTTCAATAAAGATCAGTATCAAAGTTGCCATCGAGCGCAGTGTGTCAAAACCCTTTCCCCCTACTTTTAGTATTATACTGATAAGTCTGTTCTGGATCAGTATATATATATGTATGTATTATAGAAGGGGATGTATATATTCATAATTTATAAGATAAATGCTAATATTTAAGAAGTCTTTTACTTACCGGTACCATGGGACCCTCGAAATCCTGCCCCCTGAAAAAAAAGAAAAAAAGATTAATAATAACAATAATGTAACAAATATTACTGAGGACTCTCGTTACTACGCGCCCCAAGGAGAAACTAAACCAATGGCGTTAAATAAACACGGCGCACCAGTACTACACTATCTCTACCCAACAGCCCTCAAATCACTACAACAATACCAAAACAGCACACTACAGAAGATTTGTCGAGGGACATCTCTGGAAAGACGTAACATGGCGTAACAGCTAGAAACTAAACAACAACACAACACAAAACACGGCGCACCACTACTACACTATCTCTACCCAACAGCCCTGAAATCACTACAACAATACCAAAAACAGTACACTACAGAAGATATGTCGAGGGACATCTCTGGAAAGACGTAACATGGCGTAACAGCTAGAAACTAAACAACAACACATCACACGGAGATACATTAAATTCTTTGACAGTCTCCCTGCTTCCTTCAATCCAGTATTCCAGTCTATCACTCCATCCCCCCTTCCTGCGAGGTGGCAGGGCAGGAAAGGTTCCAAAAACCCTATTAACATCACCTCATAACTCCATCTTCTGATGCACCCCTTCCCCCTCCCCCACGCTTCTCTTTCGACTTCTGACTGTTTTTCTTATTATTTCACCATTATCTATCGCCTTTATTAATTAATGCTTTTATTTTTATCTTATATGCGATACAACACGAGGAGGCCCCTCACCTCCGGATTTAAAAATAGCACCTTTTTTAGAATGGATATCGCATGTATACAAATAAACATAAGAGGTAACCTTAAAATACCAAAGGTAGTAAAAGGTAAGATCCAACACGAATTACTTTTTCTTTTCACACTTATTAATTCACTTTTTTATTTTTGTTTTTTAGAAGGATCGGAAAAAAAAGTATAAATCATGGGAAGAACTCTCTATGAATTAATAGAAAGCTCAATTAAGATAAACGTAGTGCACATCAATGATATTCCTTCCTCGATTCGAGTTATTGTTTCAGTAATATCATATTCAGTTGTTTTTAGCCATTTTTGCCTGCCTTCTGAATCCTTGACTCACTGGAGGCATTACACGTCCTAAATGCACGACGTGCCATAAGAAACTGATTGCTAAAATCTTTTTTTTTTCTTCTTTTTTTTTGCGGTAGGTGTTGTGAACCTAATACTTCCTGTTAATTTCTATAATTATTATTATTTTTATTTTATTTTTTTTTTTTTTGGAAGATCGCATCACCGTGTGTAATATATAAAAGGAGGACGGTTCGGGTGCGGTTGAAGTAAACGCACAAATCGATGAAGAAATACATCGCGGATCATAACGTCGCAAATCGACTATTAGTTGAAGAATATATCTGCTCTATTTTTGTGTTTATTTCCA
>NW_027106557.1:717554-722671 GCF_000696795.3 Halyomorpha halys
TTTTTCTTTCGTCAAGTTGCGAGTAAAAACTCGATCGTATAAATATAGGAAATGAATGTAATGTATTACATCCGGAGATGATTACGAAAGTGGACCACAGAGATAAGATAAGAGATGACCTTGACCTTGGCTATATTTAGCGAGCGGCGAGATCTCAAGGCCGAGCTGTCTCCTCGTCCCAGCCGGCAGTCGGTGAGCACCCGCCCAATTGTATAACAATCTCCATCCTCCTACAACTTCTTAACTCATCTTATTTATTAAGTGTAAAATGGTCCGAAATAGTAGTGAGGTTTATCATAATAAACATTAGAATAAATAACATGTCACAGGGGTCGGTCGAAACGTAGGTGGATGAATTGTCTTAGGTTTGGACTTTAAAGGAATTTACTAGAAGCGGGTTTGTAAGGAAGGATAGTTAGTAATATCGGCATCGAACCTTCGGGCTTGCAAAAATTTTTACAAATAACACTGCATCCGTGGCACGTCAGTTAATAAATCTTTTGAATAGGACGTATTCCAAAGATAACACCGTTAAACTGATGTTAGTTTTCTACGGGATTCCTCCTACAGAATGTACCCAATATCCTCATTAGACGCTACAGTCAATGGAACACGCCAAATACAAAATGAATTTTATAAAAAATGTCAAATGGACAATTAAAGTGAACCCTTATTATCTCTCAAGCTGTATATAAAAAAAAAAAATCGAATTTAGCCACAACGGTTTTAGTTAATTTGTGAGGTAAGTAGTGATATTTGACCCTAGCCGACAATATAATAATTGAAAGATGGTTAGCAGTGGGCGAGGATCGGACCTGAGCCATTGTAGCCAACGGTGGAGGTCCCATTCCACATTGTGTAGCTTTGATTAGGAGGAAGTGAACGCCATTGTGGCCCTTCCCTGGCTTCCGATAGCAAGGAGCATTATCTCCTAGGCCTCCTTTATTCTCTGGATAAACAATGTATTTAACAATAACAACATCCAGGGAGAGGGGTCGCTGGGCAGTCGGCAGTTAAAACCAAAAGGAACACTCTCTGTCTAACCTTATATTACAACTACAGCTAGCATCAAAAATTGTAATCATTACCTCCAGGGTATTCCCCAAATGTAAGCTCTACTACTTTTTAAAAAAATAAATTCTCTTTTTACAAACTGTTCATTTTTAAAAAATATTTATCAATTTAATAATGATGAGTTAAACGTAAAAACCATATGAAAAGAAAATGGTCGAGGATGCAATCAGTGAAGAATACAAATATGTTACAACTTATTTCATTAGTGTCAACTTCTCAAGCCTACATCAAAGCTGAAATATAAAAGCAAGGTAAGGACCATAATGAATAAGAGGAATGCAAAATAACGACAATAAGAAAATAATAATATAATAATATAATGGATAATGTAGGTACAGAGGTACTTGGTAGTAGCTAGTATAGAAATGTATGGTGTAAGTTTTATAAAAAGATAAAAACATAATGAGAATATAATAGATACAGTAGTATGAGATATAGAAGAAACAAGGCAATAAAATAATATACATAATGAAATCTATATTCCTATCTATTATTACCTACTTATTTATTTATTAATTAAATATCTACTTATCAATTATCTATTTATTTTCTTTTTTTAAAATTAACAATGACCTTTTATTTTTCTGGCAAAAATGTTTGTTTTGTTTTTTTTAATAAAAAGCACTTTTACTTAAAATAATGTGACAAATATGTTCAATTAAATTTCAAAAAATAAAATGGCGTAAGTATTCGATAATACTCTTTGATAAGAGCCGATTCTCGCTTACATTCACGTAAAACATGGGGTCGTGTCAACAACAGTTTTTTATACTGATTTTCCTTCCATTCTTATTCTCCATTGAGAAACGATAAAAGAGTCTATTTGGATGAGGGTAAGAATGTGGAGTTCACGGTTATTTAGCGAGTAAAAGAAGAGAAAGAGAAAGACTAAATAGAGAAGACAAGATGACTGTACGATAGTCGAACCTGCTCTAGAAGCGCCAAGGCGAGTCCAATCGTTGAATGCTACCTTCACGAGCTAACTGTTCCATCTTTAGTCATACTAACCAGGGCAGTGTAACTTTCCAATTCTTGTCATATTCAGATATTTTATTAAAATTTCGCGGAAATTTCAATATTCAATATTGGGCATTTCATTTACTATTCAACTTTTTAAATGTGTTTTCAGTATTTTGAACTTGAATTTGTTATAAAATATTCACAGGTTATCAGAAAGCCATCAATTTCAAAATTGGCCCAAAAGGTCGTTGCGTACCTGTAACCTAAACTCATATTATACAACCTTGGATGACAGATGCTGCTCATCACTATCGATTATTTTCCAAACAATCACTTGTGAAGCACAATGAATAATTCGAGTTTGGATTATATTTGTTATTTTCTTCTATTTATTTATTGACATTTACAACTTTATTTACATAAAAATATATCTAATAAATTTGATGTAAGATTATAATCGTGAGATACTGGATGTACCAATTGGTAGCACTCTAATAACATTTCTACATTTAAAGGTTTAGAAGCCATCTTCTTTTTATGCGCGTCGGAGGATTGTCAGGAATGGAGGAAGTAGCAAGTTTAGAAACTAGTGGGTTTGGGTGGTTAGGGAGATTATAATGGAAGGATTGATATATGGTTCGGGCTAGATCGGTTACATATGGAACATTAAGGTCTCTATGAATGATTTTATTTGTGCCTAATTAAGAACTATTGAGGATTTTTCGAAGGACTTTGTTTTTAAGGATTGGATACAAGAGGAATTTGAAGGTTTAGTGGAGCCTCAAAGCCCAATTCGGTATGACAAGGTAGGCCTTATTATAGTCATGTAGATCAGTCATTTGGGTAATGTCAAATAAGAAACTATGATCAGCAAACAAAGAAAAATTTTTATCGGAAAAATATTTAAAAACTTAGACACATTTGTAAAATTTTTTTTTTTGTAGTAAGATAGTCCGGGTGGCAGTCAACAAAGCAATCAAAATAATAAAAGAAAACTATTTTATTGTTAACTAAGGTTTCGGCCCACTTTCGAGGACTTCGTCAGGACTGTATGATTGTAGTGCATGGACAACTGTTGTTCTTTGTACTACAATTTAAATAAGTGCTTAATTAAATTGCAATTAGGGGGGAGAATAATGGAATAAGCAAAATTAACATAAATAGGGAGGAATAACTTAAACGAGTATAGAACCCTAAACAGCGGACATCCTTTATTATATATAAGTTGACATATCAAGAAGAACGACAAAGAGCATAAGTTAGGTTGTTAAAGCCAACAACACAAGCACACAGAGTGGCGAGGAGCAGATGTTAATGTTTGCGGCTGTAATCCCTCCAATGTTTGCCAACTCAGGTCCTGTTTGTCCAAGACATTTGTACAAGGGCCAATATTATCTCGCTACAAATCGCTCTCCTGTCGCTATCCAAACAGCAAACAAAACAAAACCTCTCCTCTCTCTAGGGTGCTATATTCTCTACAAGTCGAAACCAGCATTGCTTTTTCTATTACAATCTAAAAGTAATCACTAGTAAAATAAAACCGTACACTGATTCCTCTAAGGTGACAACTAAGTCTAAAATATCTATAAGATAAGATGGCACGGATAGCACATAACCACATCACCAGCCTAAATAAACAAGTTGAATAGCAATACACTGCAGGGATAGCAAGACACTGGGAAATGGACCAAAGTAAAACAGAGGTCACCTTCAAACAGAACATCATTTTTTATTTACATTATATTTGTAATAGTATTACTTTTTACAATTTAATACGAATTACTTTTTTAATATACCTATAGATTACTTTTTCTATTTGTTATTTTCATATTTTTTGTCCCTTATTTTTAAATGTTTATAATTAAGTGCATATTTATTAATTATATTTAAATGAATTTTTAATGCACATATATGGATTATTTTATTAGATTTTAATTAAATAGCATTATGCATGAATTACAGGATATTTATAAATGTATATGTTTAGTATGTTCTTAATATATTCTTATATACCTAAGGTTAATAATAAAATACAAGAAAAGAAATGAATAATTTTATTAAAAGTTAAAAATATTACAAAAAAAATGAAAATATAGAAGAAAAAAGTAAGAACAAAAAAAAAATTATGTACTACTATTATGGATATTAATATTTATTCTACATGCCTATGTAACATAAGAATAATAAGCAATTGCCCAACTATTCTTAGTATGTTGCGTGTATTAGTTATGTTTACATTAATTATTTTATTTCACATAGTTACTTTTTATAAATAAATTAGGAATTCTATTGTTTGATTTCTAGTTACGTTTGCAAAAAAAAAATTGGTGCTTTGAAAGGAAATAATTAATGCATTAACATGAACAGGTTATTAAAAACCTGGGTATATTTAATCCAGTAGAAGGTAGGGGTGGGTAAAAAATATATCGATGTTTTGTTTTCGATCGAATAATTTATTTTAAATTATTGACATATCAATTCGATCCTTTTCTTACTTCATAAAAATTTCTGGATCACGTTCTTCGGCTTTAAGAAACAATCGGCATTCCATTTAAGGTCGGCTAGGTAACTAAAAATTAATCAGCGGTGGTAATAGGGATATAATTGATAGGTGTTAATGAGAATTAGAGAGCTTGCTTATCCTAGGTAGAAATGCGGATATTATAAGGATGGTATTAATTTGGAAGTTAAACAGTGAAATAAAGTTAATGTTTCAAAATAACCGTGATGGTAATTATTTATGGAATAATAAAAAATAAATTCATCTGAAAATTACCCTTTTACCTTGAGAAATGAAAAGTGGACGTTGCTAGCCAACAAAAAACGTTCTAACTGACCCTAAGTAGTAAGCACTTATCACCTTTCATCAAATTCCAATAGAAAATGTCAATAGACGTGGTAATGCGAACATACCTAGTAACAAAATTTCATAAAAATTATTTAACAGCTGCATGCATAAGAATTTTCGATTCATCTTTAAAAGATAAAAGCCTACTGCCATCTTTAGCCTATGTCACCTACTGCCATCTTTATCCTATGCCACCTACTGCCATCTTTATCCTATGCCACCTACTGCCATCTTT
>NW_027106557.1:723786-725297 GCF_000696795.3 Halyomorpha halys
ACAGTCATGTAGATCAGTCTTTTGTAATGGATTGGAAGTGTGGGCCGTTTTTCTAGTAAATGTTGTAATCGTTTGGAATTTAAGTTGTAGTATTATAACATTACTGTAGTATTGAAACTAATCATTTATATTTCGTAATCTGTTTCTTGAGGACCTTCTCATATAGGCTGATGAAGATGTATGATGGAAAAGGAAAAATAATCATCGTAACTATGATAATTTTAATAAACTTCCGTAAACAATTAATGAAAACAATTAACTTTCCCTGCGATTATTTTAAGAGGAAGTGGTCATCACGTACCATAAATATTTAATTGTCTTTATGGTTAGATAGCACAATATCAAGTAATCTCTTGATTTTATAAAAATTCTAAGTAAACTGAAGGTGATGTGAGTATACCTCAACCTCATTCACTGCTGGTAGTTTTAGTAAAAATATACTTTAATAAATAAAAAGAAAAATATTTTTAATAACTCACGATCTGACAACTCAATGACTAGAATTATTTTTTTGTCACAAAATAGAAGACCAAACTCCGAATGATGGAGCTAGCTCAAGCTTCAATTATTGATGAAGAATACAGAAGGAGGAGCCAAGGATCTGCATTGTAAAGCAGGCTCCGGGAAATATAAATTGGGTATCGAGAATTAGTGATAACGGTTAATTGGGTCTCATTCAATTAAAGGAACCCACTAGCACCTACCTAGGGGTCGGCCCATTTGGACCAATTCAACAACTTCTCCCACGCTAAGTTTTGTTTTTATTCTTTTCCCACGTCGCATCCGAGGGAAAAATATTTTATTTTAAGAAAAGAGTTTAAGGTGAGTGTAAATTTGTTAAAATTTAAAGAAAAAAATATTTCACCAATTTTCATTAATAAACAAAATGCTCTACGTGTCGGCTAACTAAACGAAAATTTCAGATAACCCCTTCCCCCATTCGACCTATCTCTCTTTTTTTTTATTACCTCCTTCCTGATGATTTTAACATACGTGGAGGTTACCTAGAAATAACCAACCTATTTTTACCGAAGTAAAAAAATCTAATTTTCAGTGAATTAGTAAAATGTGAACAGAATTCACAAAACTCTTTTTTCAAAAAAAAAAAAGACTTTTTTATTTATTAATAGATATTACAATCTACCACACAGTTGTGGGCGATAGGTAGTAGTGATGAATGATCTCGTACATACTAAAATAAAATAAATGAATAAAAAAAAAAACTATTAAAATATATACAAACAGAAGAATACACAAAAAGAACATAACCAAACTATCTGTATGAAAAATAAATAAATAAAATAACATAATGATAAAATAATATAGTCTCTAGTCACAAATTTTCATTCTGTGGAATCGCAACAAAATAAAATTCAACCCCCACACAGGTCTTCCTTCTCCATCATAAAAATAAAAGTCAACCCCCACACAGGTCTTCCTTCTCCATCATCAAAATAAAAGTCAACCTCCACACAGGTCTTCCTTCTCCATCATCAAAATAAAAGTCAACC
>NW_027106557.1:729781-730847 GCF_000696795.3 Halyomorpha halys
ATACTTATGACATATTATGTCTAGAGGTTTAACATACTTATGTTTTCTAACCAGAATAAGTTTAAATAAATTCCTGAAGGAGCAAGATATTGGTTAGTGTGTCAATGTTTAATGAAATCAATAATTAGCATGGGGCAGGTCCCCTTTTGGATCTGATCTATGCAACGTCTTCAGGACACTTACCACCGAGGTCACGCCCAGGCGAAATGATGAAGAACCGCTTGAGGTAGGATCTATGTCCCTCCCAGTGACCGGCCAGTCTCGATGAATAAGCCATGATGGTAGAGGCGACCAGATTCTGGCTTCCATGTCGCGGTAAATATTCCCACGCAGCTGTGCAGTCGCGTCTTCATGACTATCCGAACCACACAAGGAGCGTGATAGTGACAGCTTTCTTAAGCCATTATATCTATAAAAATGTGATTTGAAGGCTTCAGTTTATACTAGATTTACAAATGATAATACTAACAAAATCTATCAAAGATTGATTTCAAATATTGTAATTCGATACAATTTATTGCTGAGCCATGATGGACTTTATTTTGCGATCTCATCAATGAGTTGTAATACGCCTATTTTAATTTTTCTTTTCTGCACAGGGCTTAGGCAGCAGATATCCGGAAAGAGTGAAGTGAAGAAGCCCATTTCCGCATCCGGTGGGCCTAGCTTCAACCACTTCCTGCCACTTTGCCGTTTCTTGTCAATCTGCAAAAGTGAAGCCATTTTTACTAGAGCTTATCAGGATCTTATTGCAAAACCTAACGACGGATAAACTACAATGAATCTAGAATATATAGGTTACATGGTGGACCCTTCTTAGGTGTTTTGTGACGGGTGCCATATGCCTGTTTCAATTTCCCGACTATGTTTACTGGATATCGATGGCTAAGGGACTGGACCTTGCATCTGTTAATTGATTAATTAACAGTAGTAACAACATATTTTATACAAGACTTGCAATATTTCTGGAACATCAAAATATAAACACAGAAGATAAATTAAATAAATGCAGGGAATTTATAATTCAGGGCCACCAAATGTTTCCTATTCCTTTCTGACGAAATAT
>NW_027106557.1:733012-734492 GCF_000696795.3 Halyomorpha halys
CCCAGGTCAAAACATTTACATCTAATATGTCAAAAATACATTAAAAATCACAGTCAAATTATTTCTCTTTTACCATTATTTATACACTTATATTATAACCTCATTTGTCAGGTTACAAGATCAACAGTGGCAAAAATGTAAGGGAAACATGGAGGAATTGGCTGTTGGTAGGCTTGGATACCAATGACCAACTAAGAAAGTGTACTGGTTTGATGAAGGATTCCAAAGAGAGACCAGCCAGAAGAACCTTCCTAATAGAACAATGGCATAGCGAAGGCATACAAGAAGATCAGTGCAGGTATACACCCACCAGAAGAAAAAAGGGCATGGTAGCGGGAACTGGAAAGCAAATGGAAGACCTCTAACAGTAATGAGGTAAGAAAATTCTTCCAAGAAATAAATAGTAGCGGACAGACATTTAAACCTAGAATAAATGCCTGTAAAGACAATGAGGATAATCTCATCACAAGTAGGATAAAGGTCCTGGAACAGTGGCGACATTACTTAGATGCCCTCCTTAATGACGTGGCAGAAGAACGAAGAAGGGAAATAGAGATGGCCCTAGGGGAATTGGAGCCACCTGATATGGACGATGTTACTGAAGTGGTGGAACGTTTGAAAAATAACAAAGCACCGGGACCAGATGCACATCCTGCAGAACTATTTAAGTATGGAGGAGAAGAATTAGTGAAATTCCTCCCATGTGTGGAAGATGGAAGAAATCCCATGTGAATGGTATACGCCCGATATACAAGAGAGATGGGCTTGATTGTCATAATTATCGCGGTATATCCCTCTTACCTTGTGCATATAAGGTATTGTCTCGGATACTTAATAAAAAACTGATTCCTTTTGCCGAGCAGAATATAGGAAAGTATCAGACAGGCTTTATGAGAGGAAATTCTACCATAGATCAGATATTTTCCATCAGGAGCATTCTTGAGTGATGTAGAGAGTATAATATCCACACCGCATAGACTTGGCCTATGATAGCATAAAAAGAAACGAGATGTTCCCGAAGCTTCTAGAAATGGGAATACCACCGAAGCTGATACGTCTGATTAGAGCTACAATGAAGAAGGTGCAATGCCCAGTGCGTGTTCAGGGTGATCTGACTGACAGCTTCGAAATCCACAAAGGACTCAGACATGCCTTCTCTTAAATTTTGCTCTCGAAAGTGCGGTAAGGAAATCTGGAACACAAGTTGGGAGAATTGTATCCAACAGATCTATGATTTTGGCTTTCGCCGATTACTTAGATATTGTTGGAAGAGCCTTTTTTTTTTATTTAATGTAATTTACAACTGTACAATAAGTAAATATGTTGTGTTTCATATACACTTGAAAATCTTGGGAAGGAACCACCCATCGGTGGTACTTTAAACATTAATTTAAATTATAAGGTCCCGTGGCCATCTTCTTTTCAGACGCCTCGGAGGATTATCAGGGATTGTTAAGGATGAAAGATTAAGAATTAATGG
>NW_027106557.1:736027-763295 GCF_000696795.3 Halyomorpha halys
ACTACCGAACATGTTCTAGAAGTTATTACTACCGAACATGTTCTAGAAGCTATCAGTAATTAGAAAATATTTTTAAGGAAGAGAAGTGAGCTTAAACAACCACTACCATATCATCGAACCTAAAAAAAATTTACAAACCCGTTTTCTCAACTGCCTTACTTGAATTCGTTCTTCTTTTATTTGTGAAAGTGTAAATTGTTCTTCCATTTGCAGAAATTCTTTATTATCTTCCTTTTTAATATCATGTTCATCAATCAAGGAATAATCTAAATCAATAATTAAATTAAATGTCTCCAGGAAGTAATGATTTGTAATTACATTAAAAATCTCAATTATTCATTCCATGAAAGTATGGATGGTAGTAGTACAGGTATAGGATATATTATGAATTATAAGATATATATGTATTTTTTGTAAACACGCTAAATTGCTTCAAGAACTACCAGTCCGAAAAAAATATTTATTGACAACCAAAGTGGAAGATCCCACATTTCTATGAAAGTTTAATTTCAACTTTCAAAGCATTGTATGCCATGCCACATCTTGGTTACATAAAGGATTTTATTAATTTCGAAATATCCATTATTAACAGATAAACTAAGCTGACTTGATGTCGAGTTAGCAGTATAAGAGCATTGTAGAGTGCGACTTGGTTAATCTGTCACTGCTAACTGATATATAATTCTAAGTAACTGCTAACTTCTATGTTATTATAAGTAACTGCAATCTTAGAATTGAGGATTCTCTTTCAAAACTGCTCTAAAGAATATCGACAGAATTATAGATAGAAAAATAGATATCACCTGGCCAAGATGGGAATTGAACCAATCGCAGTGGGACTTTCACCCCAGCCCGGTCAACTATCAAGTCTTCAAAAGAATAACAAGAAAGTATATACAACAAACCTTTTATATTATAGAATGGCTTTGCATTAAAATCCATTTTGTACGCCCTTCTCAGGTTTTTAAAATGCCTGATCCCATTGTAATGGTAAGGCGCATCGTGTAGGGTGAAGTTACAACCACAAGTCTCACAAGTGGATCTCATTCTGTTTCGTAAAGTCCCATTTATAACAACTTGCAAATTGCTATTTAAATTTTAATCGACTGTAAGTGAAAGATTGCAAAATACTTTTGAATCGAAAAAAATTAAAAATTTAATAACTGGTCTAAATAAGGCGCTCACATATGATGTCAATTTAATAACTTACTTCATGTGCTAATATATTTTAATAATTATACTTATTGTATCTCGCACTTTTCAAATAAAACTCAAATCATTTTGGTTCATAATTTACATAATCATCTCGGTAACAATTATTTCATGAAAAAAATATTTAATTTATTTAACAAATATAAAGTTTAAAAACATTGTTAAGTGTCCAGATCTAATTTATAAACATAAGTGAAGCATTCTACAAGATGGGACATCATATCGGTCTCATTGCGATTTATTGGTCTTAGTATAGGTTAGTCCAATAACGCGACTTTAAAATCAATATCCTTTGAACTGATGTTAGAAAAGAACTTTAGTTCCACCAAAATATTCTTTAATACGTGCCTATTAATTAAAAAAATATATACACACTGTTCTGGGAAGTTTTTTTCTGGGTTCAAACAAAGAATTGAACAGTTTGAATTTGGAGTTTTTAGTATCTTTCTGTTACTATAAACGTTTTTCTATATAAAAAGTATTGTAAATCGATTGATAAATTTAATAACCGATGGGAACTTGGATTTAAAAGAACTTTCAAAGGAAATGTAAGCATACTGCCTGCACTAATTAAAATTATTGCCACTTATGTGGCAATTGTATATAGATATATCATTTACATATGTGGTTATTTAATGGTGTATTGTTTGTTTAATAAATATAAATTGGCTCTTATAAATTCCTTCTCCCCCCTCCCTCCCCGCTCTCGTATTTTTTTTCTTATGCCGAAGTCGTTGGTCGACCATTCAACGTCTTGCTGCCCAAGATAGGTTAGATTTTGTCAAATGCTCATTTGCAAACGTTTAGTTTCTCAATTCAGTGAGAGAAGAACCTGTGCCAAGGTGATCTCCATCCGTTCCATCCCTTGGTTGCAGAGTACACGTGTAGGATCCTGAGCCAGGCCAATCTTGTGGAGACGATTCCGCACATAGTCTCGGGAAGTGGAGGCAAGCTACTGCATCTCTTCTTGCGAAATCACCTGCGATTGGCTTTTCTATTAAATACTTGTATCTTTTCCCTTCCACCTTTTCTATGTGTGTTTTATTGTTTACTCCTTAACTATGGTCTTTATCATTCTTTGTATTGAGTCATAGGATCATGGATGGACTAGTTGTGGTAGTGTACTACCTACCTCTTTATTTTCTGAAGTACCCACAATGGCTCGGTATCCACTGTAGTACCACATCGGTGCCTTGAAGTGTCTGGTCGTGGAGGAGGGATTTGCAATCCAAAACAGCATTTGATAGACTTTCGTGCGTATTAGAGTCAGAGAAGATAACAGCATTCCGGTCTTGCCTTCTAGACAGTGTTCTTAAGGCGATGAGGATAGCAGCTATTTCACCGCCGAAGTTTGTACCTTCCTTCCCTATTGTAATGCTTAATTAGAAATCTCTTAAGTAAACCCCATCACGAGTATTTCTCTGAAGCCGAAGTACGCACTGGAACTCTTTGTACCGTATCTTTGCATCTGCGGGAAATCTAACCCGATGCAATAAATGTTGAAAGAATTATAGGGTTCCCGTTCGTTGTGAGATTCTCAGGTTCATTGTTGCGCAACATAGCACAGTATGGATGTAAATCAAAATACGTCCTTATTTTTCGCTTCCTTTTTTAAACGTCAAAATTTTGACGTTTTTATTTATTCTTTTTGGTGGTATTTTTGTTTTTATGTGTGTTTTGTGGAGTACAAAGTAAACATTCCAGTTTATATAAAAGATGCATCCCTTTCGTTGTTTTTGGGATGTTTCCTATACTGAATAGATAGATCGTGAATTGAAGAGCAAAATACTAAATGCTTAAGCTCATAAATTCGTGAATTGCTGCGGAAGTTGAAAACAAAAAGATATAATAATAGTGACAACTAATCTATTGGCCCGAGAGTGCCATTTCCTTTAGATTTTCTCAGAAATTTGAGCACCAACTTTCATTAAAATGGTTTCTGAATCGATCGGGGACCTCCTCAAAAAATTCTAAACGCTGCACTATCTTTCAATTTTAAGGTATCAAAAAGATTATGATTCCAAATTAAGATGATAATTCCCGCCATGAAAATTTTGTGGATTCGCCATCGTTTTTATTGTTTTTTTTATTACACTTACGATTATAGCACAAAGGACACAGAAAATAGCTATGGAAATTTCCGAAAAATCAACTTCCTCCGTCATTTTCCCGATCACAGATGAATCTTGGTGTTAGGGATATCTGAATTGACACCTCTGTCAATCTGACAGTCCTCACCAAGTAACCCTGGTTAACAATAATTAGTTTTCTTTTACTATTCTGATACCTTCGTTGACCGCAAGGAAAATAATTTCGTAACGATCTATTCTATTGAAATATATATATATATATTGTAGTGATATTTTACATTTCTTATTGAATAAAATCAAAATGTATTCACTGCTGACCATAATAGAACAGAGACATTAAAAATAAGACAAGTACGTGTTGAATAATAATAATAATAATAATAAGTACGTTTTTATTCCCCTAATAATGTATTTTGTGGATAACATTTATTTGATTTTTTTTATTCCCGTAATAATGTATTTTGTGGATAACATTTATTTCATCATTTGTAAGACAATAAGTGTTTTTAGTTTATGGGCTACAATTTAAATATTTACACACAAAAAAAATTGTTAGAAGACGGAACAATACAGTCTAAATCAGAAATATGCCGATCGCAATTGACGATATGTTGTAGCAGTTTTCTTTGTTTTGTTTTTTTTGTGAAACGTATTATTTTACGTAAACGAAGTAGATTAAGTTTTTCAACTAATTAATACTTATTCCTGAACCGTGAAAATACATCAAGTGCTGATTAAAAAGAAAAAATACTTTTATTTTGTTCTATATTATTAGCTGGTACACGAAACTAGTCAAGTTTCCAGTTTCTAACAGTTTCTTCCCAGAAGCCTTGGCAGTAAGCCCTATGCAGTCTCGCTAGAGAAACTGGTTACATGTTTAATTTAAAAATAAGTGCAATTCAATTTTCTATTATTACAAAATTACTTAAATAATAAATATGATCGTTTGGAAGATATAATTAGCGATATATCAGCGATCATGATCAAAATAATTATGAAAACCATTTTAATTAAGAAAAGTTAATTAAAATTCAGTTTTAGAGCATAAATCATTCTGAACAATAACTAAAAGAATTAATTCTGAAGAATAGAAGAAATCATCTAAAACTGTAATGAAGTTAAATGAAGAATCAACTAAAAGCATTTCATGAAAATGGTAATTTTATTTAATGTAATATAATGTTTAGATTTTGTTTATTTAAATTTTAAATTATGTTTACTTTTGGTTACATAAGAAATTCTACATCTTATACAAATAATAAATGCTTCCCCTTGGAAGTGGAATGCTTATCATAAGGCAACGGACTACTAATTCCAAGAATACGGGTTCGAATCCGCCTGTGACAGATAATTATTATCTGTTATCTGTATCCATTAAGTCAGGCCTGTGGGTTCGGGAGCCTTCGGGGTCCTCCAAACCTCATAAAGTGGGTACCGTTAAGTGAGTAAAAATCAAGCGGTCAAGCGTGATCCTAAGCACCTCCTTGCACAACCGTTGGTCTAGTACTACCTTACAGTACTACCTTACAAAGTACTACACTCCTGTATGTTATAGCGGTACAGATTTATTCATTTTTTTTTAATGGTTTCTCTAACAATAAAAAAATCTGGATTTTTCTAAAAATAAATAACTTACATTTTGGAGTAAGATGTATCAATTAAGTAATATTTCTAGAGCAATCCAATAAATACAGCGTAACCATAGTAACAAGCAAAAAAAGACATAAAAACATCCAGATAATAATCAAAATTGCAGTATATAGATATTTGAAGCGTTCTAGATTTATACAAAATTTATTTTGTAAGGCAAACAGTTTTGAATCAGGTAAAAAACTTCGATCAGATTCAAAAAGCAATGTAATTTAAACCTTAATTTACTTTGACTTCTTGATAAAAACAAAAACAAAAAAACTTGGAAATAAACCATTTTCCAACCAGGAGCTCCTCATTGGCTGGCTTCCATTTTTTCTTCTAGCAAAAGCAATATCTCTTTCAAGGTGCGTTACATCAAATGCCGAAGAGGAACAATTTATTTGTAGTTTCTAGTAATGGGGATGTAATTTAGAATAAAAATGGATACATAATTAATTAAGATCATTAATATAATTTATAAAAATAAATTTAAAATGCTGGAAAGAAAGGACAGAGGACGCCTGGGTGATGGAATGGTGCTGATGAAAAGAGTTGAGCTGAGTGTAATTTATAAGTCGTTAGCAAGCGACACATTAGCGCTAGAATAATTACCCTTCTCCCTCCCCTCCGAGAAAAATTCTTCTCCTTTACAATACAAAGTCCACGGCGAGCAAAGTAGTCAAGCCCGCTTGAAAAGTACATTAAGGACGAATTGCGTCTAATAATGTGGATCCTGATAGTTAACATCATAAGTGAAGTAATATTTGATTATTATAATCATCAAGAAAAGATAAATAAATATTATATTAAAGCCCCGTTTCCACGTTATATATATCTGTCGTGAAAGTAATATCATGGCAGTGAGAAAGTATGATAGTGCTTGGTTACAGGCTCGTTGTAAACCTAAACTCACTAACAATTCAACTAGATAAATGAATGATTAAATACAACCCAAAACGACTATCTACATATGGAACAATAAATAGGTAACATAACAGCTAATAAGGTATATATAACGGTGGTGTTATAAGGAGCGATAGGTCACTGTCAAGGCGTCTTACATGTAGTTGAGAGTTATCGTGAATACATAATTTATACATATACATATATAAGTCATAGTTACACGGCCTTTTTTTTAGTGTTATGATGTCCTCTTGTGAGATTGTGACATGTCGTACATCGACCAACCTACTCGCTATAATTGTCTGTTTGAAAAGCCAGATAAGTAAGGCTACCATGGAGGGCGGGAGTGGAGGGTTTCATGTAATTTTTCAATTTCAGGCGCTTTTTAAATATTGCTCTATCTTAAAGTCTCTCCATCCCGTTTTAAGCTAATATTTCAAAAGTGATATAGGGCCGTCGCTCTCCGGGGGTTTAGCGGGGTGGGTCCGGCGGGGAAGGATAGCCCTTTTTTTAGTACTAAGTAGGTTTTTAGTATTTAGTACCCTAGAGAGCATAATCGAGAGTATTGACCTGAAAGTCCTCCGTGAAATTACAGGAGCTATCTTGGATCAAAGCCTTAACACCTGGAGGAGAGGAACTAAAAGTGAACTGCTTGCAGAGACTGGTCAGTCAATATCTCATGATATGAAAGCGAGGGGGTTAAGATGGGAGGGACATGTGGCTCGAAGCAATCCATCAGGACGTTTCTACACAACAATGAATGCCAGTAAAGTTGGCAAGAGGCCACGCGGGAGGCCAAAAACCAGCTGGATAGATGCAATCAACAAAGAAAAGAAAAAGTCAACAACAAACTGGGGAGCAGTAACTTAAGATAGGTAAGCTTGGAAAAGCCTGGTTCGGGCGACCATAGATCTGCAATATCTGTAGAGCCAACCGAAAAAAAAAACTTGTCCCTTGTTTCCTCTTCTAGTTCTCCTCGCCCCCAATACTTTATTATTATTTTTATACAGGTCAAACACCTGATGGATAGATAGCATTAACAAATATGCGAAAGAGCTGCATGCAGCACATTGGAAAGCAGTCGCCCGATAGAAAGGCATGGAGAAGCCTGGTTCGGGCGGTCAAAGATCTACAAGGTCTGTAGAGCCAACCGAAAAAAAAAAAGTTGTAACCGAAAAAAAAAAAGTAAAAAAAAAAGTTGTCCCTTGTTTCCTCTTCTAGTTCTCCTCGCCCCCAATACTTTATTATTATTTTTATACAGGTCAAACACCTGATGGATAGATAGCATTAACAAATATGCGAAAGAGCTGCATGCAGCACATTGGAAAGCAGTAGCCCGATAGGCAGGCGTGGAGAAGCCTGGTTCGGGCGGTCAAAGATCTACAAGGTCTGTAGAGCCAACCGAAAAAAAAAAAGTTGTCATGGTTTACAAGATATTAGCGACTGCGACAGTTATCACTCTCACTGTTACCGTGGAAATGGCCCCTACACTGTTAGTCGGAACGTCACTCATCATCACCCAAAATCCAGCCTGGCACTGCTGAATCACCAAGACCGCTGTCATTCGGAGGTCCGACTGACCATTACATGTCTATAGGATACCGAACAGTAAAAATCTTGTCTAATGCTTCTATCGTTTTGTGATAAGCATGATGATTATTTAGTCATTATTCTGATATTTGCCAGCAACAACAAATTGAAAGGCAGGAATGTACAAAAAATACATTCAAAGCTTCGCCTCCCGTTCCGCTTTCTCAGTAGCTCAGGATTTAAATTTTTTTTCGGCGTCAATTAGTATCCATGATCAAAATGAAGATCCACCCTCAACTCTACTTACCAGGGCTGTGACTCAGACTTAAACCTCTCAAATGCAAACCCTCACCACTACATGGTGCACCCCTACTACACTTCTTATATCCAACAGCCCTGAGGTCCCTTCAACTGTATCTGAACAGCATGTTACAGAAGATTTGTAGAGGCACATCACTGGAGAGACGAAACAAGGCTCACATACAACTGGAAAATGTACAAATCCTTTATTCCGTTCTCTAACTTCATCCCTCTTCCTGCGACGTGACAGAGTAAGAGGGGCCCCGTCAGCCCTGTTAAAATCACCCTTTAACATTTTCTAATTTTCTTATTTATTTATTTTAATTTTTATGTCAATTAAATTTATTTCTTAATATCTTTGTCAACCATCCCATGGAGACCCCTCACTTCCAGCTATTAAAGTAGTGTTCCTAAAAAACAAACATCCCATCCAATAGTGAAGTATTTCATTCAGACATCCTAAAGGCCACGGTGGTAATAGGTATTGCTCACATTGAATTATGATCCTCACATAATTATTTTAATTTATTTTGACCAAAAAGAAACCAAGAAAAAAGTCCACCGTTTGTTTCAATGATATTCTTACTGACCGTGTGAAGTGCTATGTAATGAACATTTTATAGATAGATATTATAAATATCTTCTAATAGATTTTTGCCTGAACATATGGGTGGTACTGGATGCAGTGGGAAGCAGAGAAACCATTGACACCTGTTAACGCATAGAACCCTTTCAAGAGGTACTGGGTACAAGATGGTTCGGGGTCGAAAAGGCCGAAATCAATTGAACTAGGTATTAGCTCGAGAAAGGGCAGGGAAGTTCACAGGATAAGTCAATTATAGTTTATTCCAACCACTAATCGGGAACTCTTTATGACTTATCCTTCGTGGGCGGAGCTAATAGAAGCCTATCAGAGAGAAGAAACCTAAAAGTAACACCCCCTGACAACCAAGTGAGGGGGCAAGAAGACAGATCGAGCTGGAGACAGAATTAAGGCACTTCGGGGCTGGACCAGAATGGAGAGATGGCAGCCACATCACCACCGAGTTAGGTATTCATAGATAATGCAAATATAGTATCTAACAGCGAGGTTATTAACTATTAAAAAAACGGAAATGACACACCACTGAACTAAAAACAAGGAGCTCCAACTCGAAAACCATTGCGTCCATGTTTTGCTCCGGGATCGCAAATTATGTTTATTCAGAAATCTACGTTTGAAGTGATTTAGATCATATTTCTTCTAGTCACTGAGTTGTACGATTTTTAATTTCGTTACTCACTCTGAGATAAATTTTTTATAAGATTTTTCACTGATCAAAATGCATTTTGCCAATAGTTCGTGAAACATTCTTTAACTTTCCACCATTTTGATTTGAAGAACAAATACAACTTCTCAACAATCACACTAGCTAGTAATTCCTCTACAAAAATTTAAATACAAAGTATTAACCAGGAATAAAGAAAAAGTTAAATTAACTCGAAAATAAACAACACAGGAATACAAAAAAATATCACCAGGATCATTTGTTTAGTCAAAAATGATCATTTGTTTAGCTCAACATTGCTTTTTTTCTTTATGTCGTTTGAAAATGAATTTAGTTCAAATATTCATTTGATTCTTTGGATTTGTAACCCTGAATTGACATTACTAATAACTATATCTTACTGAAATTTAAACAAAACAAAATTAAATTACTTCAGCTAATACATGGCTCTCTGTCCAGACAGAGGATATGATTTAGTGTTCACAATGAAATCTGAAAACATTGTTGAACTCTGAAAAAGAAAAAAATTGTTATTTAAGACATAATAATATGATTTATCTTTTTATTTATTATTGTTGAATTTTGATTCTTCTGATTAATAGTGTTTTTACCGGCAACCAAAAAATTTGTTTACTCAAGTAATCATTTATTCATAAAAATATTATTAAAATGCAAAAATACTTAGAGACGGAAATGAAAGGATAAAGGAGAACTCGTTTTAAATAATTGAGACAGAGTAGAGCCACTTTGGCTTACCAAGGACATCCGTTGAACTTTTGACATTCCGCGGAACAAAGGTCCAATAAACATCAAACAAAAACACAACACGTTCAAACTAAAACCAAACAAAAGAAAAGAGAATGGTCTGAGAGGATTTTAAACCATTCATCTCTTAGCTGAGTCAGAGAGCAATTGCTGTGGAGTAATTTGGTTCCCAAGGACCGCTCCACAGTGGAGGATCTGTACCCAGCTAATACTGCGCATTTCGTCCAATCATAGTTTATTATTCTCAATCAGGAAACTTTGTCATAAACCAAAAAACAAAATTTGAAATTTCACTTTCAAGTAGAATCCAAAAATCGAATGTAAAAAAATTATTGCTAGAAGAATCTATCCGAAATAGTATGGCCGATTTTTTTTAAAAAAGATTTCAAAGAAGTCAAATATCGTCCCATGAATCTTCAGAGCTTGTCATTAAAATCCACCATTTGGTTTAAAAATAGAGGCCGATTAGATATTAGAGGTTTTACAAATGTCTTGAAAGTATTAGAAAATGTAAACAGTTTTGAAAGTCCAAAGCCCTTAAAAGAAATAAAATACTGACCCCTGAACCTGACAGGTATAATTGTAATTTTTTTATTTTAGATTTGGCTACTATTTTGGACGCTCATAATTGAGAATGAAATTGGGCAACCTTTGCACAGTAACCGAAAAAACGTGTTTTTTGACAAGCCGTGCCAACAAAATGGCTTTAATGAAACTTATTGCAAGTTCTTTAAGTTTTTACGAATAACTAAACAATATTTCAAAATTGTTTAGTTATACGTAAATGGTTTGAAAGTAATTGAAATGAATTGCCACAAAACAAAAAATTAACTATGGAATTCGTAGCGAAGTAATTAATTATTTTTTGTAACGAATCAAGAAATATATATCTACCAAAAAATTCTACGTCATCGTTTAAAAGCTAATTCAATAATTTATGAAGATAAATTGAACTGTGCACATGAGGTGAGTATATCTTTTTCTACCAGATGCCTACATAATTACTTATATTCCAAAGTTTTATAATACATTTATTTTTTTTTTGTATTTTAAAAAATAATACATAATATTATTTAATTACTTTGATTTCCCTTTTGAGAAAAAAAAAAAATCTACTGGAAGAACCGTGTTGGAAACACCTGCCTAGAATGATTACAACAACAATTTCTAAATTCTTTACAAATTTGTGCCTAATTGGTAAACTGTTTTTCAAATCTAGGTGTGCCGAGAAAAATGCCTTTAGGAATGCTTATGGGTGCATTTAAGGGTAAGTAATAAATGAAATCTGATAAAATCTATATCGGAAAAATTAAATACTTACTCTCCACATTTCCTGAACATTTTACTTAAATCGTTTAAACTCAAATTTGACTATAGATAGTCACTGAACTAAATGCAAAAAGCTGATGATTATTTTCCAATCTAAGGACATCTTTATGTATATATATATATATTTTATTTATTTATTTCTTGCACGAATAAAAAATTTCTTTAACTATGGCTATCCTGGTGGCGAGGCAGGAAAATTATTTTATAATTCTTTATATTATTTTTTTATTATCTTAAAAAGTTTTTAACATCAGTGTACAGTGTAATCCGCAACATAAATGCATGAGATAAAAAAATGAGTAGGGACTAACTAGAATGAAGCTTGTTTTTATAATTAAGTTCTAAGCTTACAAACGAATATAGATCAAATTTGATCAAGCTAGTGTGATTTTAAACGAGAAAGTTCAGATGAATTTCCATTGCAGGGATGAAAGTTGACACAGAGAACACTTATTCTCAATTCAGTGATTGGTTCCACCTTACCTCAGCGATCGGGCAATGTTTTCAGTTTTATCCTCATTTCAAGTCACGTAACAATATTCCAAGAAATAAGAAATGATTTTTTTTTTTTTAAGGAAAAAAAAACTTTAAAATTTCTATGAAACCGATGGAAAAATGACGACCTTTGCAAGGTACGTGTTGGAAAGCGCCACGTTTTTTTTCACAACACACAGTTCCTTGCTCTTTCCCAACCGGGCCAAAATGAAGCAAAGGAGTTCAGAAGAACTCTTTGAACTGATATTTGAAGTAAATGATGTAAAATAAAGCCTTACATAACCAATACTAGCTTTTAGGCCTTTATTTTATCGCAATCTCATGAATCGGTATTTGGTTTTTCCCTCTACTAGGCTAACGGTATAGTAAGTATGGAAATAGAATTCTGGCTGAGAAGCAACTGGCCCGAGTGATCCCAAGGGATTCCTACAGGGTGAGTGATGGTTGATTGACAATCCGATTGACTTGGGTCAAGGTTCCTAAGCTATCTGTCCAACTGATGCTATTAAACAGAAAGTATCTTATACACTGTCACTTTCGATGTGTAATAAACAGAAAACTTGTTCGGTTATTACTGTGACATTTTCCTAGAAGCATAAAGTGAAAGGTACAGTGTAAACCAAGCACTCCAAGCTTGTCTTCCACTTTCTCAGTATCTCCTCCAGTTCTATGACCCAACTAAAATTTTCTCAGTAATCCATTAGAATTAGCCTCACATTAACAATCTGAACGTCCATATTTGGTCTTACTAATTTACACTTGTTTTACTTTACCTTGTGGAGGTTCCGTAAGTGACGAAAATTAAAAAGAAAGGATTTATTTAAATTAATTTTTTTTTTTTTTTAAGGAAGAAAAACACTATTGCTATTATATCAATACTGAATATAAACAAATACCTAATATTTGATTATTCGTTACTCATTCCTTAATTAGTAACATTTCTTACAAACTAAATAATTTAAAATAAAAAAAATGGCCTCAGAGTCGCCAACAGTTTCAGAGCGTTATAAATACTCAGACATAGTTACTTCAAAGAACAAAGACGGACCATATACATAAGGCAATGGAACTACTGACTGTGACAGAATTTATCTGGAGGAAGCACATACAATTTGTTTATCGCCTCCAGTACTGTACGGACCCATTGAGGACACTGACACAGACAGGACGGCCACAAAGGTCACAGGCACACACAAACAGACTCGACTCAGGACTACTAACTTACTGACTATATGTTTTATCGTAGCTAATTATCCCCTTATAATGCATTAAAAAAGTTTCCACCCATTATTGTTACTTCCCACCCATATATCAAACCCTATACGTCCCTGTGAAAAGAAAACAATAAAAACACACAACCAAAAATCTTTTATATCTACTTAAATTTGAAAAATCGGGTCTTTTTCTTCATTTTGAGTGGTCCACACGAATCCTGCTAAACAAGAGGTTAGGAAATTACGATTTTTTCCCTCTTCCTCTTTTTTTCGGTTTCGCGACAAATCCGAATACTCATTGTTGAGGAATAACGCGTCCTACATTATACTTCCTTTTCGTAAATAAACTTGCCTCTTTTTTTCACAAATTTACCGTTTCCTACAATAAAAGTTTGAATTTTTTATATACGCGCGAAGGTAATTATTCCAATCAACTGAATTGGTTGAGACTTCTCCTAATGTTTTGAACAATATTTTAATTAGCTATATACTTTGGATGTAAAATTAAAGAAAAGATAAAGAAGAGAATAGCAAAGTAACGTTCAGAGATCACAGTTTCAGTTCTGAAAACCAGTTTAAGGTACCTGGGAAGACTGGTTCAGATGATAACAAAGTAGAGTGCGAAATAGAGGCCAGAATAGCAGGAGGAAATATTGAAGTTTAGAACTCTATCTAAAAGAATGGATGTTTGACATATGCAGCAATGATTTGTACCAACTGCTGCTAATAGGCAGGATAGGGTGATAAATAAATAATCTAAAAGAATGGGAGTGATCATTTACAAAACCTGAGACCAGTGGTGATCTATGGGGAAGACATGGCTCTTGACAAGAACAATAGAACAGATGTTCTCGGAGAATAGAGTTTGGAGAAGAAGGTATGAGGAGCTGATGGTTCTGTTCGAGGAACCCAATATCGTGGCTTTAGTCAAAAGAGCAAGAATAAGATAGGACAGGTTGACAGGATGCCAAAAAGATACTTTATGGTAAAACAGATGGAAAACGGGAAAGAGGACGTCCGAGGATCAGATGACTAGGACGATCTGGAGGAAAATTTGAAGCTTTAAAATGTTTAAAGATGGAAAGAGAAAGCAAAAGACCATGTAGATTGGTTGGCTGTGGTGAAGGATGCTCGTGTTCTTGTAGGCAATGTTGTGTCATAATAATATTATTATTATGGCAAAGTGTATATATATAATATTATTATTATAATGTACTTTGGAATCAGCAAACTATGTTTCAGCCTTTATTATGATGCTTTTCTTACAACTTCGTTTGTAACATCTCCAATATATGTTTTATCAAAATAAAGATTCATTTCATTTTCTTTTTTATTATACTTTTATTCTTGGTAAATGTTCTTTATCCAGAAGGAACGCAATTGCTGTTTCTCATCATTAACCGGGCGAAAAATGCATTTTAATCTGTACATAATAAGGTTACAATTTAAAATGAATATAAATAGTTGTTTTAAAATTAGATAAATTATTATTTGACAGCGGTGATACTATATTTAACAAGGACCAATTCATACTTTTGCTTAAAAGTTTTATATTTGTATATATTTATTTTCATTGGCAGTGAGATAACGATTGGTGAGCCAGCTTCATTATCGTTTCAATATTGATCATATAGGAAAGCCTTAATGCAGTAACAGATAGCGCCATTTAAGAAACAAAGGAAATAAACTAGAAACTGAAAGAACACGACCTGAGCACTCTCACAAAGGCCATATGAATAATAAATGCTATTCAAAAAGAGAAAGTGGAATTACGCCAAATAATTCGCTAACAAAGCGAGTATAACAAACATGGCTCTGGGCCCGAGTTGGGCTTTCGCTGGCAGCCGAACCGCTCGCTGGCCAAAAAGTTTCTCGCGGCCACCGTCCATCATCGGCTTCATCTGGCTCAGCTCAATGAATTGCAAATGAAAGAGGTTATTCTCGATCCTCCCATTGTTTTCAAGAGAAGGCATCAAAATCATTCTCGTAATAGGGGTTTAATAATATGATGGCACTAGTACCGGTCCTTGCATAAGAGGTTAGAGTGGTTCTTTTAAGATACAATAAATGTATGTTCATTATTATTGCCATACTACCTTGATAATAATATTTAACTATATATAGAATATACAGTCGCAGTGTAGGACTCCAACGGGAGTCTTGGGCCGACGTAAGAAAATAAAAAATATATATACAGTAGGGGAAACTATTACTAACGTGAAACGTTTCGCGTTGTATACATAAATAAATCATCAAACTGTTGTTATTAAGGAATTTTGAGTTATATTAACAATTCAATTGTTTATATATTGGAGTTGTATCATAGGTTAATTCCCCACATTTGTACATTATGCTATGCTATTAGATTGTATAACTACCACCAAATATACTTGCTGTATGTATTATGCTATGCTATTAGGTTGTATAACTAACACCAAATATACTTGCTGTATGTATTATGCTATGCTATTAGGTTGTATAACTAACACCAAATATACTTGCTGTATGTATTATGCTATGGTATTAGGTTGTATAACTAACACCAAATATACTTGATGTACGTATTATATAGTTGTGAATACTATTAAATAAAATTTAAAATATCGAGCATATGATGTTGTAATTTTACATCTTCCCCCTTTTAAAGAAAATTTAGATACAACAAATGAAACTAACACTAACTCAAACACTAAATTAAGACAGAAAAATGTACATTTTGTTCTTAAGCTCTTATTCAATCCTTAATAATAATAGAATTAATATTGAAAATACAAAGCAATATTTCAGGGATTTAATGATCCTGTAAACTCTGAGATATTCATACGTTAAATGTTTTTTTTATTTTCTTACCCTTCTATCAAGTTTATTATTTTAAACATGATATGTATACATAATATATACGCAATACTAAGTAAACAAATGACCTTTCTTTGCCGGAAGGGTACTTTAAGGTAGGCTCTGGGATCAGCAGTGTGCAGGGGAGCACTGTGGCGCTTAATCGCCATCTGCGTTGTGGCGATTGGGAAGCGGCCTCTCTTCTAGTAATAGTTGGGTTTATGGAGAGACTAAACCCCTTCCCTCGGCGAGCACCTCGACCAAGGGAACAGTGTCTTGCCACCTCCCAGGTCTTGGTGGAGTTGCGATCTCCGAGAAGAAAGGGGATGGTACAGGCCTTCAGCCCATCAAAGAACTTGATGTGCCGCCAGCTTATGAACTCCGGAAAAGAGGGAAGCAAAGGTTAAATGAAATTAAAAAATTCATTATTAACTACAGTGACAAGCAAACGCTATCGAGTGACAAGAACTCGGAGTGCACCTTTGTTCCAACATATCTTTTATTTACGCCTGTTTCGTCATTTTCCATCACCTTCTACAATTTTCTATCTTAAACATCATTATTTCTAAATTTTCTGGCATTCCAACGATATCCAACTAATATTTTTGAAAATTTATTTTCAACCTAGAAAAAGGATTTTTCCTGCTAATTCTTGAAGTTATAAATCAAATCCTTATATTATACTTATACATTTTCCACTGCCAGCTAAAATTTAAAATGATTAGTTATTTCTAACAAACAAAATTAAACCTACTTTTAAGAAGAAGCCATTCCGAAAATTCGGCATCCATGTCCTGGCAATAAGACTTATTATTATATGGACGACAGTCCAAAAGTCTAAGTCCTCGCGCGATGCGTTAGGAAATACATGGCGCATTTCTTGACGTGGTTTTTCATAGGTTGGGTTCGTCACTCCCAAGCCTATTTTTTGTGAGTGCCACCTATTGGCTAACGGGCCTCACAAATACCCTTGGTTGTGAGTGAGTTTTGTATTATTTTATGCTTGAAAAATGCCCATGTGAGTCCGGGGCTCGATCTGACAACCTTTGGGTTTGTAGACTGGCGCGTTGCCACGCTGCTACCTCTGCCTCCACTTAGGTGATATTAAATACCATTGAATGTTACATTAGTACACCGGATTCAATGAAAATTGTAAGAGCCGTTATTGGGAAAATGGAAAAAATGTGAGAAATTGATTATATAAAGCGGCACTTTCGTGGTGAACTGGCAACAGTTATTTTTCGATAAAATAATTAAATCGATTTTTTTTTTAAAAACTGTCCCACCCCAGGCGTATACCCCCTTAAATATATTATTTTAGCTCCGTAAGACATTTCAATTTTGCCTTACACCGTAAACACAAACACTATGTTGTGTCAATTGGTTAGTTAGACTGAGGGGACGCCGTAACGTCAATTTGTATCGACAGCTCTAACTCAAAATCGTAATATTTTCCCTTACTACATAAATCATATATAGCTAAGTGAAAGTGACAATTATAGAGGTGTTTCATATTGTCGGATTTAAGTAATCCGATTTTTGTCGTTGCTTTTTGAATTTATATAAAGTGGGGGTCGGGGGTCTCATTTCCTGATGACCCCCCTTGCCGCGTATATCGGATGACCCTGAAGACGCTGCGACTGCAATGCCGCCACAGCCTATGCACTATGCAAGCTAGGACCTGGCCTTCCTCTACCATCACGCCAGGCTCCAGGACACCCTGGCCAGCTTCTGAGGGAAAAGGACGTCTTTTCAGACACCAGGCGAATACACATGGTTTTCACCATTTCGCCCACAGCACACCTGGACGAGGGAAGCGGCTAGGATACGTCACCGCGGCGGCGAAGACGTCACACACACTCAGATAAGCCAATAGTATATATGAGACCCCAATGCTCTGTTTTTATATTATTATGAATAATTAAATAAAATTAAAAACCTAACACATTAATCATAACTGCCCTTCCAGGGATTAATACATTATAAATTAAACAGAAAATATAAATGCATGTTGTGATGAGCAGAAAGTGTCTCAGAATTTTTAGCCCCCTTTTTCCACACATTAATTTTAATCATAAAATTACACTCGGGACACCTGCAGTATAGCACGAGCAGGTCCCGATGTAACACATATATTATATATTACCTATAATTATCCCAGCGATCTCAAGACACATTACAGAAAAATCTAAAATTTACTCTTCTATAAAATTATGGTTTGATGACAATGTGCCTTTTACCTCTGAGAAAAAAATTGACGACCGGAGTATGTCAAAATCAATAAAGTTTTAACTAGCGGATGGTACTAGAATATTATTGAGAAGAGTCGGTTTGAAGCTGTAGAAGGCTTTAAGCAGATCCAATTATTTGTAAATGGGTCCTTGCGGGGGGAGGGGGAGGTAATTATGGGTGCGGTTAAATGAAAAACTAAAACTGCTTAAACTAAGCCTGGGGAGTGTTGGTTGACATGATCCCTTCCCGTTACAGACCTCAACCCGCTATACTAATGGCCTTCAGCTATCGGGTTACCCTTCGGTTGCAGTTTGCTGTAACCATCCGCCTGTCAGTAGTTGACAGTGGTTACTCTGGTTGACAGAGGAAGGAATGACCACAACAATTAATTCGTATCTGATGAGCTTATAACGGGTCAGTCAGTGCCATCTTAGCATTAGAGGCCGGCGGGAGGGAATGGTACTTGCGACACCCTAAGCTCCTAGAAGTCAAATTGAAACTGAAATGACTACACCTAAAATAAACTACGGGGGAAGATATTGAAATCAACAACCATCAATCAATGGTGATGATGACATTAATCAATGTTTGATGGTCAGGGTAATTCAGTGAGAGTTAAATATTACCCAAGATCAAAAAGAGATTTAGGGCTAGTTTTGTAGTGAATGATAAATATGATAATGATAATTAGTGAGCTCTTTGGGTAGATTAGTAGTGAATGATAAATATGATAATGATAATTAGTGAGCTCTTTGGGTAGATTAGTAAAAAGGCACCGATTTAACTTTAGGTTATATTTTATAGAGATCGAACGCAACAATAACATTAAATACACAAAATGAAAATAATACTTGACAGAAAAAAAAAAATTAAAATGTCCTGTTCTAAAGTTGAATGAATTTTCTGTCTAAATAAATAATTTCTAATTAATCGTATCGATTTTGTCTTTGTTTGCAATTGATTAGAAGTTGGACTTAGCCGACTTTGTTTGCCATTGATTAGAAGTTGGACTTACTCGAGTGTAATTGCTTATGCTTCGGTTTTTTTTATTTTCATTGCCATGTCTGCCATGTATACCTAACTTTACTCACTCATTGTTCACAAGTACCAATAATTGAAATTAAAATGATTGTTTTCAATTAGAATGCTCTAATATATCTGACAGTGCAATCCACTAGGAAAAATCTTCACTTGTTTCAAGTGCTGTCTATGTTAATAATGTATCTGTTAAGTATATAACTGAGGCAGTTTAATGTTGTAATAAATTATAATTAAGAATGTGATACTTAAAGGGTAACAATAAGTTTCCTTCGTCACCTAAAATCTACTTACAGAAGACATCTATAGACAATGCAAATCAGATTCATAAAATGCAATTCAGATTAAAATACATTTGACAACAATAAAAAGGGTATTCTTCTAAATTTTGCTTTAGAGATTTAGGGAAAATCAGATCTGATATCAGAACATCTGAGAACTGTTACGAAAAAAAAAAAATAATAAGCGTTTTTGGCCTTTATATCGGTTTGTTTTTGGCCTTTATATCGTATTGTTCTTCGCCTTTATATCGTATTATTCTTCGCCTTTATATCGTATTGTTCTTCGCCTTTATATCGTATTATTCTTCGCCTTAATGTCGTTTTGTTTCCTCAATCCAGAAGGAAAGGAGACTTCGTATCTTTGTAGGAAGTGAAAAACATTTTTTTCTTTAGATTTCTAATTCTTTCACAATTTATACATCAAAGAACCAATTTTTTTTCGTGTCTATCTGGTGTAAAATCCCTGTGGTCAAATTTATGTTGGGCAATGAGAACTAGTCGATCTCGTATCAAATGCCAATCGCTACTTTCGCTTTCGCTTGCACAAAAATATTTTTCTTGATACGTACATATTTTCGAAAATGGCAGAACCAAGGAAACCATACTTACTGACTCCGTGAGTTGAATGTTAGCTCAAGACAGACTGGACAAAGGGCGCCCCGTGTGATACCGCCTGACCCCTGTTAACTTTCATAGCATGCTATCCCTGGTAATGATTATCCAAAGCCTCCTGTATAAATGAATGCTAAATAAAGCATAAGTGAGCCTTCATTTTCATCGATTAATATTTACATTCGATTGCAAGGCCTTCCTCTCCAGCTGCTATTCCATTTATTAACTAGATTGTTTCTGTCATTTTAATAATTAGCTTTTAAAATGAATTTAGACTGAAGACTTAATCGAAATTAATTATTTTTTATCTAATCAATGAAAAAAACATTAATAGATTCCTGAGAAAATAATGAAGATTAAATTAAGTGAAAGGTGATTGTTAGAATTTACAAGTTTGAGATAAATTGGTATTATCAGATAAATGATTGAACTAAAAGACCACTTTCTTTTTGTTATGTTTTTATCTTCAGACAACTAATTTGAAAATGGAGGATTCAAAAGCATTAAAATTACAGATCAGACGAAACCTTAGAAACTAGAGATGATTTAAATGGTTTTGGATTGAAATGTAATACAAGTACTAATTATAAACTTACCAATAACCATGATACATTTTTCTAATGAAATTTCGTTTATTTTTTTTCTCCTATTGCGTATAATATTAATGTAGTCGCCTAGTACTAGTAGCTAAGGTGCTCTCAATATCTGAGCTAATATTGGCAGCAAATAGATTTCATGCAGCTGTTGAAGAGATAGGAAATCGGCTACACAACCGATATCGACTACAGATATCCTCGATGTAATATCGACTTTCTCTATAATCGCAACCACTTTAAATAACGAAGGAGAGGTTCCTTTAAGTAGAAACTCCCGCAGGCAGAAATATCTTGTAATTAACATAAAGCGGCAGTACCCAATAAGACCAACTCAACTACATTCAGCGACTAAGCTACCATTACCGCCGCCTGGGCGCGCTACCTTCCTCCCTTCAGGACATAGCCTAAGGCTTTGTATCATATCAACACGACCCATAGTAACGAAGTGACAATGTACTAAAAAACTTGAGAGTAAATTTCCGTGATACCGTGAAAGCTAACATACCACACAAACTTTGCAATAAGTTCTGAATTTTTGCATCTTTAAATGCAACGCTGATTTCCGATTTCAGACGCTTTTTTAATATTACTCGATTTATATGTTTTAAAATCTCTTCTTCCCGTTTTAAGGAAAAATTTCAAAAGCAATATAGCACCTTCACTCCCTGGAGGGTCTTAATGGGGCGGGTCTGGGCGGGAAGGATTGCTTTTTTCTGTGTGTGTGTGTTATTATCCCCTCTTGTGAGATTCTGACCTACTAGCATACAACCAACCTACTCGCAATAATTGTCTGTATTAAAAGTCAGATATGTAAGGCTACCACAGGTTGTTTCACGCCGTACTCCAATTTCAGGCACTTTTTAAATATTGGTTGTTTTGCCTATTTTAAAATAATCTCTTCCCGTTAAAAAAAAAAAAAAATCAAAAGTGATTAAGAACCGTCACTCCTTGGCGGTGATAGTTGAGCGGATCCGGCCGGGAGATGACTCACTAGATTACATTTCATATATTATGTATGTATGCACTAATAATGTTCTTATTTTACAAGAAAGATACGAAAAAAATCATCTTTGAAGCTGCTCTATGCCGACTTATTGGAAGCTATCTTTCGCCGTAAGAGTTGGCGGGGACTTCTCGCATCCAGTCTCCACAACCTGCAGAGTACATCAAGGCCCTGTGCTGGGACATCAACTATTTGTCGTTTTTACGGCACCAGTAGCCTACCTCAAGCATCCAGATGCAGTGATAAAAAACATGCAGACAAGATTCAAGAATCTCCGATTGAAGTCCTCGAACATACCGAAAATGCTTCTCCTACTATCGTCTGTGCTGAAGAGAGATGGCATCAGGATGAACCCCCGAAGACGGATGTCATAGTCATGTTCTTCCAGAAAAGAATGAGAGGCAAATTCTCCGAGAGGCTTATAGTGGACGACGAAGGCCGAAGGATCTCGAACACCATCCTCCACCTCGGCGTGAACCTTCTCCAGCCACGCCAAGGAAAGACGCAAGCTGATCCGGTTGAAGACCTACAGGCTGTGCCACCTACTCACCTTACAGCAGATCTCACTTTGGCTTAACTTGAAGATTTACAATGCAATCATCCGTCGACTCTGCTCTTACCCGACTGGGATGTGCCGAAGGACTGGACTGGACCCTTTGGTCCACGTCCTCATCGGGAGTAGTGCTTCAGGCCCTGCAGCCTCAAATCATCTTAACCCCTCTCCCCACTTATCCCCCTCTGCAGCCTTCCCGTTCTATGTACCCCCCGACCAGTGGCTCCTGCGCCAATATTGCAACCCTCACATTTAGCGGACCCAGCTCAACCATTAACCACTAAGAGGACTTAAATGACGAATTAGAAAACATCGTTCCCTAAGGTACCTTTAATGTTGTTTAAATAAAAAAAAAAATAAGGAGTTGTAATTTTAAACTAAGGAGATGGTCAGGAGTGCGATCAAAAAGAACAAAAATAGTAAACAACATTTATTTGCCAACATTTCACCACAGCTTGCTGGGATTCATCAAGTCTAAAAAAAATACAAAACAACTAAAATAT
The DNA here is from genome assembly GCF_000696795.3 of Halyomorpha halys. Taxonomy (NCBI): domain Eukaryota; kingdom Metazoa; phylum Arthropoda; class Insecta; order Hemiptera; family Pentatomidae; genus Halyomorpha; species Halyomorpha halys. Next base: position 758,419 of record NW_027106557.1, read on the forward strand.
GTTAACAATGTCGAATATTAAGATATAAGGATGTAACTAAACATGGGGTTAAAAATTATGTAAATATAAGCGAGAAAAAGAATTTAACATGTAAACTTTTATACAAATATAAATTTCATATAAATTTGTTTAAACATTTTCATTACTAATTAATATTTTTTTCACTTATATTTACATATTTTTTAACCAGACCTTAGCTCAGAGTCGGGCAAATATTATTCGAATACTTTTATATTCGTGAATTTTCTACTCGAATAATTAATTATTCGTACAAAAACATATGATCAACCATCCGAATACTTTTTTATTCCTCATTATTTTACACGAATAATCAATTATTCGGGCAAAACAATTCGAATAACCATTTGAATACTTTTATATTCTTCCATTTTATAGAAAAAATTAAATGATTAACCATCCGAATGCGTTTGTATTTGTATTATTACAGACATTGAATATGGTCCTAAAAAAATGGGATAGTGCATGTTGGATGTTCCCATGTGTACAGTAACTGCCCGAGGGATTCGGAGATATAAGAAATAGGAAGATGCAGCTCAATGCATATCCCACAGGATTACTTCTTTGCTTCATCGCTATAGCACTTAGGGCTGATATGTATCAAATGGAAATGTAATTATAGATTAAGTATATATATATATTTCAAACCATCAAAGGAAAAATACATTTAAAATTAAATCGAAACAAATCCAACTAATTCAAGTTGGGAAACGAACATCAAAAGGGTTTGCTTCTTCAATCGAACACTTCAAAGTAAATATTTTAATCAAAATCTTTTATTTCTAAATACCCTTAGATCGTATGATTTGTTTTTTCAAAATTATTATTTATTTTTTTATATTGGAATTATTTATATATTTTAATTTACATGTAATCCTCACACACGTCGATTCCGACTATTACAGTACTTAATAAACAAACGGTATAAACTTCCAATCCATAACAAAAGACTGTTCAACATGACTATAATAAGGTCTATCTGAACATACAAAGTTGAGCTTTGGGGCTCCACTAAACCTTCGATCCATTCAATCCAAAATCCTTTGTAAAATCCTCAATGCTGCTTACATTGTCCCAAATAAAATCATCCACAAAGACCTTAATGTTCCAAAACTGATCTAGTCCGAATCAGATATCAATCCTTTTATTATAAACTCCCTAACCACTCCAGACCTACTAGTTTCTAACCTTGCTTCCTCTTCCTTCCTGACAATCCTCCAAAGGGCCTGAAAAGAAGATTGCCTCGAAAACTTCTAATGTAGAAATATTATTAGAATTTCTCTACATGCCTGTAGCCTGTACCCACCATTATGAACTTTTATTAATTTTATGAACTGAATGTATTATTATTTTAATGTCAATAAATAAATATTTAAAAAAGTATATCTTTATGGAAAAATGACACTGTTAGGGACAGACTCTAAAGCTATATTGTAAAGTATATATAATATAATATTGAAGATGATGAATAAATTTTCAAGTATTTAAACTAACGTTGGTTATATTTTGCATTATTTAAATAAATTTGAAGACTGTAAATTTAGACGATGAGATATCCCCTGGTCGCTGAGAGCAGTATGAACAAGGCAGCTTCTTAAAATAATCTCATACAGGACGAGCTTTCAGCCGAAACATATTGGCTTACAGTATTCCATTTCGTTAGGGGAACTTTCGTTTCGCCTTGGGCCGGATCAGGAGGCACCTTCAGGTTCTTTTTACTTTATCACAAAACGAAGTAAGGTTTTTCAGTTCCTACGCTATTTTAATATTAAATGAAAATCTAAACCGACAATTGGTCAAGTGGTGGAGTCATTGTTGGATCAGGACAAAACGCCAACAATTTCCTTAATCCATGATAAAAAAATATTCATGTGTTTTTTATGTTTAGTGGCGATTAAAGGTGGTGACCTTTTCAAAAGCACAATGTGATAAAAACTCAATCTGATTGGAACCCACGCACGCACATTTTGTTACGCAATTCGTCTTCAAATTTAGTATGAATACTCTTTAGTTCTTGAATTTGTATTTTGATTATTCAATTTTTTTACTCATTGGTAGTATTGTGAAGGAAAACTAAACAACGTAATTACAAATATTTTGAGGGTATTAAATTTTTCTTTAATTAAAAAATTTCTGAAATCGAAAATTTTCGCTCAGGCGGCCGCGTGTTTTTTTACGGATTTGTGCATTTAAATAAAACAAAAGGTTCTACAGCTTAACATTGCACTGATATGAATTTCCTTGATGTCCTTATCTTCCTTTTTATCTACGAAATCATTTCATATCAAGCATAATTTTTATTTTTAAATATTCTAATCCTGAGGTATTGAATATGATATAAAAAAAAATCTGTACCTATGAAGGATCAGGAAGGCAGTATTTTTTAGAAAGTACTATACTAGACTACAAAGGCTTAAGGAAATTTTTCCCAATTTAGGGTACCCACTTAGGGTGAGTGAGCCCCCCGGGGGGCTCCGTAACCCACAGGTTTGACTCACGGCTACATTAAAAGAATAAATAATTATATGTTACAGCCAGACTCGAAATCGGATCCTTGAAGTTACTAACACTGTGCCTTACCACTGAGCTACTCCACTCCTCTTAGATATATCATATATACTGTCATTGCTACTTTTTGTAACTACTTTCCTACATTCTCTATTAGATACTATTTATTGATATTATTGGGTGATTTTCTTATCAGTTGTTATTGGCAGTTCCGAGTTAGTTAGTTTTGCAAGCTGGCAATCAAGTATAAATTCTTTGTTCAAGAAAAATAATTCCAAATCAACATTCATTAAGAAGCCTATCAAGCTCCTGTACACGATGGATAAACTACTCAACTATAAGTACTACCCGAAATGTCGTAATCAAGAGGAAAAATTTAACTAACTCTACTAAACAATATTATACCTTTCAATTTATTACAAGAAAATAAAAATCATCAGAGGCTTTCATTTTTTTTACTCATCACAATGATTCATTCCAGTCCTTTAAAATTACAGCCCACAACATTCAGCATTAAAATAGCAATATTTTAATTAATTCTGATACTATTCCAAGACAAGAATTGTCAGCATTAAACATTCCTTAAGAATCTAATCGTTTATATTCAAAAAATATTTATGTATGAAATATGGGTAACGTTTTGAACATTTGTTTTCTTCCATTTGGCGAAGAAGCAAAACAAATGAACCGTTTACTGTCAAGGAACCAGTTTCAATGGCTGAGGGAATTGATGAGTATATTTATATATTTATGAAATAAATGTCTACCCTTTTTCACTAAGAATTTTATGAATTTATAATTTACTAGAAGAAAGAGGATAAATAAGCCTGAATTTACGATGCCATCTCGAAGAAACGAGAATACTGGAGCAGCTGCACCGGTCAAGCCCACGCTACGAACCTCTTCCAACCTAGTCTGAATTTTATCTCCATTTATAAAATAATTCGATAAAACTTGTCTCTTCTAGTGATAGGCTATCCAGGTAATAAATTTAAATTGAAAATTCCGGGAATAAAAAAAATAATCTTGCGCTGCGGATTATGGAAAGGCAAGGAGCAGGCCGTCCCTGGATAGGAGTAAACCTAATAGTACAAGACTCCAAGCGGAGAAGAAAGGCAGTTATCTCACCCCAATTTTTTATTACTTAATTGAAAACTATGTATAATTACTGGTCTAAATTGATGAGTCTGTCAAGTATATAGGTAGGGGGAATAAAAATGGCGGTTTCAAAGCGATAAAAAAAACATTTTCATTCGGAGCTCTATATCTTAAAAAGTAGTAACACCACAAGAAAACCTAAGAAAACGTCATTTAAAGAAGAGTAAATTTGCTAAAATATGAGCCCCAATAGAGTTATTTACGTTAAATAGTTATCGAGATATAGCTTTTTAAAAAGCAACATTTCATATAAATGTTGTAGGGGACGTACTGAAAGTTCAGTAGTTAGTGAATTTATTGTGAAAAATCTATATCTCAAAAACCATTTAACGTACAGATGTCTATGAGCATTCAAATTAAAGATAGTTTAAATGAAATTTGCTAAAATAAATTTTCATCATTTGCCAAATTAATATTCATGTGTGAATATCATAAAAACATCTACCCCTACGAAGATAAGTGTCATAAACTACTTTATACGAAGTTAAATTTCCTTTATTTTGAGTTTTGGCATACATATGTGCGTCTTATGGATCTAGAGATATATTTTCCAAAAATCAAACATTTTATACGAACAACTAGAAATTAACATCATAAAAACCACTACTCCTAAAAAGATAAACATTATTAACTATTTTGTGGTAAATTTAATTAGCTTTAATTTGAGCGCTGGCAGACATCTGCACGTCCAATGGTTTCTGAAATGAAGTTTTTCATAAATCAAACTTATTCTCCGAACAACTATAAATCAATTTATTTCAGCAAATATCATGAAAACTATTATTCCTACGAAGGTAAAGGTCATAAACTTTTTTATAGTCCATTATACTAGCTTTATTTAGATTTGATTGCTAATAGACATCTGTACGTCACATGGTTCCTGAGATATAGATTTCTCAATATAAATTAACTTACTACTAATCTTTCAGTAGATTTAAGTTTGCTTTTTAAAAAGCTATATCTCGAGAACTATTAGACGTAAACAGCTCTTTTTAGGGCTAATATTTAAGCAAATTTACTCTTCTTTAAATAATGTTCTCTTAGATTTTCTAGTGTTGTTAGTTTTTAGATATAGTGCTCCGAATGAAAAATTAATGTTTTTTTAAGGTTTTGAAACAGCCGCCATTTTTTATTCCCCCTACCTATATTTGCCAGGCTCATAAATTTTGACATGTAATTATATCTAGTTTTCA
>NW_027106557.1:764075-767921 GCF_000696795.3 Halyomorpha halys
AGCTCTTTTTAGGGCTAATATTTAAGCAAATTTACTCTTCTTTAAATAATGTTCTCTTAGATTTTCTAGTGTTGTTAGTTTTTAGATATAGTGCTCCGAATGAAAAATAAATGTTTTTTAAAGGTTTTGAAACAGCCGCCATTTTTTATTCCCCCTACCTATACTTGGCAGGCTCATAAATTTTGACAAGTAATTATATCTAGTTTTTAATAAAGTAATCAATAATTGGAGTGAGATAACGGCCTTTTTTTCTTCCCGGCTCTTGTACTATGAGAGGATCTAGAAGAGTTTTTTTTTTTTTGTTTCGGTCATAAGGGCAACATTATGACTCTTCTGCAACTTCAGACTTCTGGAATCAAACTATTTAATAATTTATGTCTTTTTTTTTTTTTCTAATTTTAAATTACTAGAGTGGGTAGTTTCTCTACACGCCTGTAACACTCCAATTTATCTTAGATCAGATTTACTAAATGTATTATAATGTTCAGTTGTAAATAGCAATATAAGGTTTAAATAGAAATAGAAGGTTTCGGAGCCTTGGCCCCATCATCAAGTACTCTTAACATAATCATTTCCTCTCATTTCAAATTTTAAAATTAATCTAACTTGATCGGACAGCGAAACTTCCATTCCTGAAAATCCTCCGAGACGCCTGAAAAGAAGATGGTCAAGAGACCAGCTAATGTAAAATGTCATTAGAGTGCTACCAATGGGTAGTTTCTCTACACGCCTGCAACACTTCAATTTAACTTAGATCAGATTTACTAAATGTATTATAATGTACAGTTGTAAATAGCAATAAATAAATATTTAAAAAAATTCTGCATTTTGGTAAACTAACAAACAGGTACTTTGGTTAGGTACTACTATTAAGTAAATTGATTTATTTAATTGTTTAATATAATTTTAGATATGATTTCTTTAGTAGCAATGGTATATTTTGAACTTTTTCATATTGCTTAGTTAAATGGTTTAGATTAAAGAGATGTAATTGTGTTGAAAACACTATATCTACTTTGTATTTATTACTGTTGATATTAATCAACTTTATAATGTAATCTGTTTATATTCACTTTCAATTATTCAATTTCCCATGTCTCTGCTCTGTTCATGGCAATTATTAGCATTTTTTTATTTTAATAAAAGAGACGTATAATATCACAACAATACATAAATAAGTAATTTAGTAACTCTCCATATATAATCAGAATCAACTAAAAAACCAATGATGTCACCCATGGCAGATGCCTGATATCACCACCATAAAATTAAAAATTGAACAATGAGAAAATAAAAAATAACATTCACATTGGATCAATGATGTTAGTAAACTATAATGTTTATGATGATTGAAAATAAATTTTTCAAACAGGATTCAGTTTTTTTGGGATTTGATCGGAATTTTCATCCTTAATAAATGAAAAATGAGAAAAAAGTTTTTTCTTTATTATCTTATTGACATGTACCCTTTTGAAAGCAAGCTCCTCAGTTATTCAGCCGTGCTTTGAAGGTTTTCAATGAGGATGGTAAATATTACGGTTACCTGTACTCTATATACATTTTAGACATCCACAAACATTAATGGTATGCAAAAATCAGATGAAGTTACATTTACACTCAGACGCTCATACAATCTTCAGCTAACACGTTAAAACAATCTGTTTGAGGAAGTCCCCCCTCACATTTCGAATAGGAATTCAAGATATTGCCATCTAGTAGCCAACACATGAAGCAGTAGTCTCTGTAGAAATCTTGGCGTGTATAGGTTGAAGAGAGAATCCCGAGGCACTTCATTTTCTGACTGAGATCAACCATTGAGGATGAGTGAGTAGTTTCACACTAAGGCGAGGGGATAGAGGCAGGATGAGAGAGAGAAGAGCATAATAGAAGAACATGGCTTCAACTTCCATCAAAAAAATATCCATTTCAGATGCAGACCACTCTTTTCATACCGGCGATACCATTAAATTACAATTGATTCGGGTAATATCCTCAAGCAATTATATCCCGTGGAATACCTGAATTATACTCAATCAGTTACCAAAACAAACAAGAGATAAAAAACGAGAAATTCAAAACGAATTGAGTTTAAAAAAAAATATTGAATCCCTACCTTTCATTACCCTAACATGATTGATACATCATAAGAACAAATGATCATTTATGAATCCAATTATCACATTTTTTAATATGTCATAAATCACACTTGCAGATCAAAATTGCAGATTATAAGTCATCAATGTGGCATGAATCTTATCATTTATAATCTGGAAGAAACAGCAGTAAATAATTTTTCTTCGGTGAAATTATCAAAGAGGTTCTTGTACTGTTCTACAACATACATATATTTATATATTAAAATGCACACTGAAGTAGATTAATGTGTATGTGAAATAACATAGACTTCCCCCATGCATTAAAATTGTCCAATTTAGCTAATTCTCTCCCAGAGGAGAAATTTGAAAAATAAATGTTATAGTAGATAGTAGGAAGATAGTCAGAGTGGCGGTCAATAAAAGTATCAAAATAGTAAAATAACACTATTTATTGTTAAGCAACGTTTCGCCCCACTTTACCAGTTGGTAGCGCAACTTCATTCTTATCAGCCCTGGCGAAGTCCTACAAAGTGGGACGAAACCTTAGTTAACAATAAATAGTGTTGTTTTACTATTTTGATAGCTTTATTGACCGCTACTCTGACTATCTTCCTCCAATAAATTATTTCTAGTTTGACACAACCCACAGTACAAATCGCGCAGCGTACAGTTATTCTTTTTAAATAAAAACACGTCTTAATTTCTTACTTTATTATTTAAAAAATTCAGGACAGTAATGATAGTGAAAGTTGCCGAACAGAGCGTTAAAAAATAGTGATGCCGTAATATCGAACAACGGTCTCTAAAGTAATATAATTTTATTATTTCTTTAAGATAATAGAACTGCAATTACATTATGTAACATAGCATTTATATGAGCGGAACGCGAGCAATCATTTTGGACTAACATCTATTGTCCACCAGAGCACGCTCTCACAGCATTCGACATGGTCAAGTGTCTGCATACCTCTTTCTACTCTCGAGGAATTTTATTTAGTTATCTGAGTAAGAAGCGTATGGAGACAGTAAGGAGGAAATGTTTGTATATATTTTCAGCATTACTTATTCAAGGACAAAATTAAATTCCCAGTCAAAACGATATAATTATTTATGGGAGCGAGTACCTGAGTGCTGGTACCTGAGTGCCAGTACCTGAGTGCTAGTACCTGAGTGTGAGGACCTGAGTGCGAGTACCTAAGTGCAAGTACCTGAGTGCTAGTACCTGAGTGCGAGAACCTGAGTGTGAGGACATGAGTGCGAGTACCTAAGTGCTAGTACCTGAGTGCGAGTACCTGAGTGCTACAGCAATGTGCTACTAACTCCAAGGACCGGGTTCGAATCCGACTGTGCCCGATAATTATTTTCTGTTTCACTGGAGCTGTGCATCAGCTACATCGAAACAGAAAATTGAAATGTAGTCAACAAACATAACCTCATAAAAAGGGTACCCTTAATTGTTTAAACATCCTTTTTCTTACCGCTTCCTGTACATTTCTGACACACAGGGGGGTTAGCTACAAGTAACCATTTTACTTTAACCATTAGGAGAGTCAAGTTTCGATTCCGTAGGACCACCAAAGAAATAAAAATCGACCCCCTAGGCCAAATTCGAACAGGCATCGCTGCAGTCACAATGTAGTCAAAGTAGGCGCGGGCCTAGATTGGGTGAACATCTGGTTTACGAGAGTGATTCTGACCAAATCACCTCCTTGGAAAATCGTTGGTGTAGTATAGTACTCCTGGCCCTTAA
>NW_027106557.1:773976-774328 GCF_000696795.3 Halyomorpha halys
AAGCCGAGTGTGAAATTAGTCCACCAATGGCAGGAGGGCCGAATATCCCGAATGCTTTCCTTCTTTGATCCCCGTTCTATAGAGTTCAGTCCTTAATATAGGGCAACCAAGGATGAGCCTATCTGTCGCTATGTATACATAATAGGCCATATATCAATACTTACACTGTAATAATGAAAAATAAATAAACAGTTACGGCAATAACAATTTTTAATGTCACTTACTTAATTCTTACAATTTATGTAAAACAACTATTGTTGACTATTGTCATAATTCGATTTTGATGATATTTTAAGGAATCATTAAAGCTTCTACCGAAAATGAACCACATATATATTTCCTCTATTACTTT
>NW_027106557.1:774378-775275 GCF_000696795.3 Halyomorpha halys
CCTAGATTGGGTGAACATCTGGTTTACGAGAGTGATTCTGACCAAATCACCTCCTTGGAAAATCGTTGGTGTAGTATAGTACTCCTGGCCCTTAATGGATCATAGCGGTACATATTTAATATATAAATATTTCACATATGAAATAATCCGTGTTCGATGTTACGTGCATAAAAATAATATTCCAAATGAAATTTGATCATGTTGGAAATTATTGACCGAACTTCCCACTTTACCGCGGTAAAACCCGTGAGCTAGTAACTTTGTCCTAAGTCAATGATCTGCCTATCTGTTACCATGCTGGGAGATAATTTTTTATCCATTTTTCTTTTTGCTGCCTGTGTCCTATTGTTAAATTTCTGTATATGCTACAAAAAAGTGTTTCGATTTTTGTTTTTGTTATTCATTAACGCTTCATTTTCTATTTTCAGCGTTAAAAGATTTTTGGACTAAAAGCGTTATTTCTTTAGAATTAGAAAGAGCAATTTTAAGTATCAGTGTACGAATGTTAAAGCTGAAGTACAGATGCTTCAGCAACGACGAACCTGGCAAGTCTCTCGAGAAGTTACTCCCCCTATTTTATGTATAAATCAGAAACGAAACATGTATGATACATATAATAAATTATTTTTCGTATATAAAAATACATATATAATTTGAATAACAGTCCAAATTTGAACATGTTAGCATCATAATGTAGAACACGCTGTAGTTGAGAATATTTTGTAATAATTATTAGAAGAGACTGTATGTTCTAAAAAAAACTGTTTTTCTCATCGCAGGACATGATTATGCAAACATTAAAGTTGCCAAACGTCGCCAAAAGAAATATTAGTACAAAGTAATAATTGACTGTTGCTCAAGACCCACCAAGACAAATGTATACATACAACAGTTGAT
>NW_027106557.1:777022-777321 GCF_000696795.3 Halyomorpha halys
CAAAAGTCAGAAAGGCATATTGTCATGCAACAGATATACATATGTCCGTTGATACGAATAGGTTTAAATTGATAGAAAACAATTCGCTAACAGTTCAACTTGATTAATGACTAATGACTGATAATTAAATACAACAAACAGGAAATATACAAGTTTATAAGTCTTTTTATCTGTGGCTTTGGGCCGATTTGTTAAGTAAAACTCTAGTAACTTAGCGACTTGTTTCTGGTCTACAGTTTTGTTACCAAGGTTACCTGAAACTGAGATAACTGTCAGTAGATCTAACAGTAAAATACTAG
>NW_027106558.1:0-5636 GCF_000696795.3 Halyomorpha halys
CTTAACCATCCTAACCCATTAATTCTTAATCTTTCATCCTTAACAATCCCTGATAATCCTCCGAGGCGTCTGAAAAGAAGATGGCCACGGGACCTTCTAGTTTAAATTAATGTTTGAAGTACCACCAATGGGTGGTTCCTTCCCAAGATTTTCAAGTGTATATGAAACATGCTACATATGTACCTATTGTATTATTTTGTACAGTTGTAAATTACAATAAATAAATAATTTAAAAAAAAATAGTAGCACATCTGACAAAAAAAAATGTTTTTTTATATCTGCTTCAGTCGAGTTCTAGTTCCCGGGAGTTAGCGCTTTAATCACTGAGCTAAGTCACTCCTGAAATATATTTCCAAGCCACCTTAATTAATTGTAGCTATATTCAAAGGAAACTCTTCGTCTAGGATTCGTCAATCTTTTCTAATCATTATCAAAATGTTTATATCCTTGTCAGGAATATTATAATACATAATTATGAAATCCCATGGAGCTTAATTGGTTACTTGATACTTCTATGCTACGATAGGAGTCCTTAGCTATGAAATTAATAATTATAAGTACAAAGCGTATTTTTTTTTTTTTTTCCCTATTTTCGTTTTGTTAAATATTCTCTGAATATTTTTACAGAAAAAAAGCTTTATTCATAAATGAGATAGCGCTAAATTTAAAACAATCAATAATGGAAGGTAAGTGGTTAATAAATTATTAATAAAAATTCATTAACAATAATAAATTAAGATTAGTATCATAAGCATGCCAAAAAGAAATCTTTCTAATTATTAAAAAAAACTAATTGTATTTATTCTAGTTTTATTAAAACTTTTACTAAAAAAAAAAATTAATATCTATACGAGAATATTAAGGCTCGTTCAAGGCGGTTGTGTCCTACATAATTTAAAGTTATTCTGATTTACATTCATACCTAAAATATCAGGTGGGCAAATTAACATATAAAATTATATTTCCTGATATTATTTTCCATGATATATTATATTATGTTGTTATCATTTAATTTATATATATCTTTAAATATGGTGTATATCAGTATCTTGGTACTGTTATTAAATTCAGAAGTACATGACAGAATTTAGTACTAAACAATAAAAATTAAAAAAATAAAAGGGTATAATGAAAGGAAAAGTATATTTCATATACAGATATATGGCAGAGAGGGGAATAGAAAATTGATTCTCCTTAAATAAGCACTGACAACGATAAACAGTTAGCCAAGTCTTGTAAGCCTAGTGCCTCCTCCTCGTATTGAGCAAAGGGTGGGAAACGTGGTTGTCTTGAGCCTACGACCAGATTTCTCAAGAGCTTGTCACAATCGGCAGTACGGATCCACCTAAGGCAGAGAAACAGCAGAGACCTTGCTGAGAGTACACATTGACGTTAAAGAGGGGGTTGGGAAGTTGATAGCGTTGATGGCCGAGCCTACTCCAGCGATTAGAAAAGTATGAGGCCCCAGTAACTTTTACGATCTCTTGAAGAGTTACCTTCAGGTACTCCTAAGGATGGTAAAGATACGAGCCAACTTCTATGAAATAGAAGATTCTATGGGAAGGGTTGCCCGTAGGACTCTGTCCTTGATCCTACTGTGTGAAAATTGATCCTTGACGAGCTGTTGGGGCTGCTTGAAGAAGAGGTGTTCCCTGCAACAACTTACGTAGATGACCTAGCCGTAGTAGTGGTCTCGAACAGCAGAGCCAGATTAACAGATGAAGCTGGTTGGTGCAAATGGAAGAGGTGAAGATGGCTGCAACAAGACTCAAGCTACACTCTTAGAGGGTAGGAGAGGCAGGGTCCTCCCTATTACTCTCCGGATACAAACAGTATTGATCAAGTTACAATTTCACTTAAAATTGGTAACTTAAATTAAGTAACAAAGTCCCAAAAGTAGTTAAAGGGGTAAACTATATTCTTTTAACTCTATGTTTTTAAGATCCTCAAAACTAGAGTCAACGTTTGCTATGTTTCGGCTTAGGACAAATTCATAATAAGAACAAAAGCACTGAAAGGATTTAAGTTTCAGATTGAATGTAATCAATTTTTATTTTATCAAGTAATTATATAAAAGTTTGTTAGACTCATAAAGGTAAGTCCGCTGTGATTGTTTGTTAAATCTCTTTGTATCCTTTATCAATATGAATAAACAATCAATCATCTACAAATATTCCCTAAATTCTTAAACTGTTTAAGGGAGATAGGACCCAAGGAATTTGGAAGACAAAGGAGACAGAACATTCCTTAATATTATCTTTTTTGAGTTCAGTGTTCCCAGTAAAATAGGAATTAACTGATATCTTGTATAAATTGTTTTTAAACTTGTTTTAGTTTAATAAATAATTAATAATTTATTGAATGGTATTTATAAAATTAAGACTCGTGGGTTGATGAAATTTTAGATTAAGTAAATTTTTTGTGATGTGACAGGTAACACTGTATTATATTCCAGTTGGTCAAATTATTACTTGAAATCTATATAATTTTATTAATGAAGCTAAGGGATCTTTTTTTCAGCATTATTTATAAAAGTATGACAGGGACATTGTGGCTATAGTCTGTATAATTTTGTAGTCAACAAATAATGATGAATTAAAAAAAAAAATTCTTTGTTCTTAACAAAAGCGGTATAAAAAACACGTGTTTTTAATTCATTCTGTTTAGTCCACTCTCTAGTGTGTTATATTCATGTAGTGTTGTCGCAATATAATGTCGTTTCCAACAGAGGACATTTGGGTTATTCTGAACTTCAAAGAGTGGACCGCTGGACATCACCGGGGAATGACCATCTCGCTCTCTCTCGGTCTACTTTGCCTCTTCTATTTCCACCTAGCCAGACCCTAAATTGTGCTTTAGAAGCACTGAAGACTGCTTCTACTCTCAAAAACAGTATCGTTTTCATTGTACCAATTTGTTCTACGAATAATTTCTTTACTGAATTCAGATTTAGTTTATAATTTACAATATTCAAGAATCTTTTATTTTCATCATTTTTAATATTCAGAAAATATAATTTCCTTTTTTTTTCTTAGTTGAGCAATATTTATTTACTTATTTTTTCAAATTATTTCACTAAATTAATTAACTAAGTTACTTTAACACCAATTTAAAATTTTATTTTTTATTTTTTCGAGTGAGCTGTCTTATAATTAATCTTAGGGTGAAGGAAGAAAATAGAAGCATTAGCTCCCCATAAGCCAATACAGTAAAAAAAAAAAGAGAGAGATTTTCTAGCTATCTGTATCCTAAAGCAAACGTGAGAGAGACATTTAATGAAAATCATCAGGCATGAGTAGAACATTTTGGAAGTGTCTCCTAGGCTGTAAAGTAGGAGGAAAAGGGATCCTGGGATCTAGCTAACCCCTTTCAATATCCTTTACTTCATTGTCATACATCTACTTCATCATCATTATCACCATGACTATCAACAGCTACAATTTTAAAAGGACCTAAATCGAAATTCATTAATTCCTTCTAACCAAAAAATGTATTCTGACAGTAACCCCCTAAAACTATGTGTAAATTATTTAATTGTTTTTTTCTGTCAATTTTCTCTTCTCTGTAGTTAATTTTCAAATACAGTCCACTACTATTGACCAATCTAGCATTCTAAAGTGACCTGGCCTTCAGTTCGATGACATATTTTGTTTTATGGTCTATAACAAGCTATGAAGGAATTTATCTTCCTGATAACTTTATGCTTTTCAGCGTTGTTATAACTTATTCTTTGAATAACATATCATATAGCATGTTATCGACAGACTTGTATATATCACACACGACTGACGTCTGTTTATACAAGCCGAATCGTTATTGGTGCACTCACTCCGTAGCCCAAGTTTGTAAAAGAATACATTTATACTCTATCAATCATTAAGTTAGTTGTACACTCAAAATATTTTCATAAAATTACCCTCAAAAAGACCAAAAGGTTCAAACGTTTATTTTATCATGTCCTAAAGAAGGGTATACTACAAGAATCCGATTTATATTTAGTGATCAAGAGAAAATATTTGTTTTTTCCTATACTATTAATTTTAATGACATGTCGGAACATTCACGCATATCTGAAGCGAAGAGGAAGTCACTAAGTGCCCGGTGAATGACAAATAGTGATACACATTAGCCAATCACTTATCAGATAAAAGTGTTTAGCATAAGCGTGAGTTAGTGTTGATCAGTCCAAGGAGATAAGACTCAGTGGTGTTGGGCAACTCGCCTTTCAACTTCACTGCCTGCACAATTAGCTCTGTGCTCTAATGGGATTTTTCAGAATTATACTATTTAAAAGTTCACTAGAGCCGATCTTACTACATTACTCTGTACATTCTTGGGATATCATAAAGAATCTAAAAGCACAATCAACATTCTCGTAGCTAAGAAGTAATGAATAGGAAGCTCGGTAAACCATTTAGGAAAAATCATAATGAACATTTAATTCCTGTCTTAATGATAGGTTGTAAAAGTTATTAATGCTTTATTCATGTCGCAATATGCAAGCGTTCAGTAGCATACAATTAAATACAATTTGGTTTATTATTTTCATAATTGAACCTTAGTAATGTACAAGAATTTTTACGACTCCACCCAATTGTTTTCTCGTTAAGAGATGTGTAGAACTTAAATGCGATTTAAAATAAAGCGTGAGTCCGATGTTTTCCTCTGTTGCCGATTTGTTTAAAAATGGCATCTGTTTGGGAATTTTATTCGCCCATAACCATTTTTATTTCCGAAAATAGTATACATATAATTAGCATGGCTTTTACCTTTCTTCACTCACTCATTTCGCCAAGTGACCAGGTCTGTGCCACTTCGTTTGGTTACTCTAGTACATTTTTTGTGGCTAAAAAGGAGTCTCTCTGGGTAGTATCCTTGGTCCTATCCTTTATACAGTTTTCACAGCTGACATCCCAACCCATCCTAACACTATCCTTACCACGTATGCCGATGACATATGTCTATTGTCAGTGAACAGTGATCCGTACATTGTATCCCAAACGCTCCAATCCCACATCACCACCCTTGAAGAATGATGCCAAAACTGGAGGATTAAAATTAATTCCAATAAATCCCACCAAATCACATTTACCCTTCGACGTAAACCCATGACCTCTTGCCCTACAGTATCCTTCAATAATATCCCACTAATTCCTGTCGAACAAATCCGTTACTTAGGACTACATCTCGACAAACGACTGACATGGAATTTTCATACTACAAGACTAAAAAAAACAAGAAATTGCTCGTAGATTCCGACTATTGCAACATTTACTAGACAAACGGTCTAAATTGCCAATTCATTACAAAAGACTGATCTACATGACTATTATAAGGCCTATCTGGATATACGGAGTTGAGCTTTGGGGCTCCACTAAACCATCAAATTCCTCCAGAATCCAATCCTTACAATCCAAAGTCCTTTGTAAAATCCTAAATGCTCCTTACTTTGTCACAAATCAAGCCATCCATCAGGACCTCAATGTTCCATATGTTGCAGATTTGGACAGAACCAGATACCGTTCCTTCCATAATAAACTTTCACAACCACAACCACCCAAATCCACTTGTTTCTAACCTGGCTTCTCCTTCATTACCTAATAATCCTCCTAGGCGTCTGAAAAGAAGATGGCCTT
>NW_027106559.1:0-1130 GCF_000696795.3 Halyomorpha halys
CCGCATCCAATCGTTACAATCCAAAATCCTACGTAAAATCCTTGATGCTCCTTATTACGTCACAAATAAACTCATTCATAAAGACCTTAACATCCTATTCTAATTTAAATTAATGTTTGAAGTACCACCAACGGGTGGTTCCTTCCCAATATTTTCAAGTGTATATGAAACATACTACATATTTACCTATTGTAATATTTTGTACAGTTGTAAATTACATTAAATAAATAATTAAAAAAAAAAACGAACCTAAAGAGACAATGAAAGAGGTTATTCTGGATGGTAGGTAAATAATCAAGAGAACAGAAATGGGCAATAAATAAAAGAAAAGGAAGTGAACCATAAAAGGGCTTGCAAGAGGAAACAGTTGCACGAAAGGGGCGTTACGAGTGGATAGGTACGGATCTGGTACTTGAGAAGAAGGTAAAGGAGCTTTTAGATGTAGGTTTGGGTTCTGGAACAGAGGCCAACCAAGTGGGTATTGCGATAGAAGAGGATAAAATTCAGAAATAGTCACAGGAATACTTAAACCATCTTTTTCCTTCATTTTTATTTTGTCTGCTCTGAAATATACTGGAGATAAAACTTTTTTAATATACTTTTTTCTCATCGGGCTTTTTGACTTCATGAAATAATTGATTTTTATCTAATTACTTTCTTGTTTTAAGATCGAATATGCAATTTAACATTATTTAATATAATCCCAATTCAAATTACTATTATTACCCTAATCATATATGTTCACACGACACAGTAAAGAAACTCTATCCATATCAGTGTAAGTTGAATTGGTGTAGATATCAAATTATGATACGGCTCTTATGTCAGTAATATTTAAAATAAAAAACAACTGATCTAGTTGATCCCTGTTACTAAGTATATCATATTAGCTGTAGAATACAAATCAACAGTCTATTTTCAATTTTTTAATAACAATTACGGTAATCAATTATAACGAGTTAAATGAATTTCTTCTAAAAACAGTTTGATTACATAATATTAAGTGCTGTTGAAAAAAATTATTCCATCTCATGATGATATAGTAACAAACTGTTAATTAATAAAAATTAGAAAATGGACGCTGCTGGTTTTAGAATTCCACGTCTCGTTTAAAAACCAAATAAAAATTT
>NW_027106559.1:1180-4490 GCF_000696795.3 Halyomorpha halys
ATATAAACAAAAAAACTGTGTGTATCAAATTTATAATAAACCATGTCGATTTTCTATTTAAAAAATACAAACGCTATTTGTAGCTTTATTTTAAAACGCTGTTATTCCATTATGTTAATGAGTTATATAAAAAATAAAAACGGTTTTTGTAATATTCGGATCGTCCTGCAGCGTACAAACGCATTTCTAAGCTATAAGTTTGTATAACATACATAATTTTGAACTAAAAAAAAATTAATTTATTTTTATTGACTTTTGTCTCGCTAGATTGTGTAGGCAGAACAATGGGCGCCAGTTTTCAGATTGTCAATTCGTTCTTCAGAACAAGCCTCATAATAGAGCTCCAGATTTTTAAACCTTTTTTAAACATACTGAAAGTATAGAAATCGTAAATTAGAAAATAATTTTGTACCTGCAGAGTCAGGCACGTGGAAGGAAAAAACCCTCAGGGATGAAGGCTTTGTCAAACTCCCCCGCAGTAGCTTATCTCAGCATATTTCGACTTTAGAGATAGGGAACGGAGGGAGCTTCAGGAACATTTTTCAACCGGTGGGGAATGGACTTGGAAAAGGAGTTGATCGTGCTTTGGGGATAAGCCAAGGGTGGAAATGTTACAAGAGGTACTTTTAAAAGGGCAAATCCTGGGCGAACGTTCATTTCACCAGTGACTACAGTAAATATCTAAAGTTAAATTCCAAATTAACTATTAAATAATTATAATGAAAAAATGAAAATAGTTTTAAATGTTAAATAAATGTGAACAAGAAAACAGATTTCAATTGTATTAATAATAAAATATAATATTAAAAGAAATATACACAGAATCCACAGGAGAGTAAACATCCTACATGTGATCAGGGACACGGACGGCTGTTCAAATGTTCAATGATCTGATATTTTTACGCATGGTTTTTCCGTACTCCTCGATAAGCGGTAGGAAGACCGTTAATAGAACTGATTGATATTAATCAAACCAATTAAAACTGTTGTCGTTGCGTTTCAGAGGTGTGCAACGCTGTCTTCTGGCAGGTTCAATGAAGGATAATAGAATTGAATTCATATAGGAGTATCAGAACACCCAGAAATGCATAATTATACAAAACCAGAATATCTGAGAAACAAAAACCGTTGGCTGAAGTGGGCCGAAAATTAAAACTAATCATAATTGTTCAATTTTTTTACTTTAAATACAAACACATCATTATTAATTATTTATGTAAATTAATATTAATAACAAATTTATTTTTTCTATATTAATTATAAAAATGAACAATAATAAATACAAACAATTTTGTGTCTAGATATCCGCAGTTCCTTCTGCTGTAGTAGACAGCATTTTCTTTCACTAAAAATAGGAATCTATGAGCTAAGTTGTAACCACTGTCTCCATACTGCATTGTCTAATGGTATTATAATAATATGTCCACATATACTAGCTTGATTAACAGTCTGCGCACATGAAACGACAAATGCGACCTAATAGTTTAACACGCTTGACTGAGAAATAATTTCTCATGAATCACTCGGGCAACGACTTCCCAAATATTTGAGGGAGTTTGGAATCGATAGAAAAATTAATCAAGATTTGCATGATACTCTTAGTGCAAAGAAACCTATCCGAGCCATTTAAATAAAATTTAATTAGCGAAATGTCACATTTATTTCTTGTTATGGTTATTAAAAGAATTTCTAGGAGGTATTCGAGAAAATTAATGGTATCCAATTAAAAGCCAAAATTAATGACATAGCCTATACTAATGATTATAAACCAGGAAACTACCAAGAACATTTGAAAATCCTTAATGAGCTTAGGAGAAGTGAGCGCCGTTTTCCAGCTCACTAAGTGATTACTTACCCAAAAAATTTTACTTCTAAAAGAACCTCAAAGCAACAATCCAAAACAGGAGAACGTGAAAAGAAGGAGAGTTCAAATTTGAAACTGTCATGTGAAAAATGACAGTGACGATTCATTTAAAAATATTGAATCCTATGAAATAAAGTTTAGCAAAATATACTGGATTTCAAAATTAGCATGAGTCAATCCAAACTCCTCATCAATTTACAAAGGAATAGGCAAAATTCTAATCTAAACCTAAAAAAAAAAAAGAACAACTGTACCGCGATTCGGAATATTATTTATTATTATTATTTAATTTTTAAATCAGCGTTTTATTGGCATTGTCTGGACTAGTGTTGGGCAAAAAAATAATTACAATTACATATGACAGTAATTAGTTATTGCGAAAACATAGGTTCAACTAATAATTGCAATTTCGGACTATTTTTACAATTACATCAGTTCATCAAGTAGTTAAAATTACCGTTATTATTATTATTACCCATATAATAATAATAATAACGGTAATTTTAATAGACCTGTATTCCTTAATACATCGCGCGTTTCTTGACGTGGTTTTTTCGTAGGGTGGTCCCTACCACGCCCTATTTTTTGTTAGTCACACCCATTGGCTAACGGGCCTCACAAATGCTCGGGGGAGGCTGCGAGTGAGTTTTGTATAATTTTAAGCTTGCAAAAATCCCGGATGGAGCCAGTGTCGAACTCGCAACCTTAGGTTGGTAGACTTTAATTTTGATTTAATTTCCGTAGTTTCAAATTTCAGTAATTGAAAAGTAATCGTAATTGTCAATGGAATTACTTTTTTATCAACACTGGTATGGACTTTTAGTTCTCCAGGTAGAGGCCAGAATGGCGGAACCAGCTTCAACAAAGTTAGATCAATTTCAATTTTTATTTTGTTTTTAGAAATGTAAGCTATTTAATATGGAAACTTCTGTAACAATATAGCGGATACATGTAAAATGGACTGATCTATAAGAGTAAATTACATGACATAACTACAATTTCAAAGGAAAGATTTTATGATTGGTTTTGAAATAACTATTAACTTAAATTTATATTTTCTTTGATTGATCAACCTAAAAATTTAATACTATTAATATATTTCTATATACTTCATTGAGACATAACACAATTATTTTTTCGAACACACCTTATAATTGAATCGTCACATAATTAGTATAGATTTTCCCAAAGCATGCTAATTACTCAAGTCAACAAACAAAAAAATATATAAAAATAATACCACAATAGTTTTTTTATAATTTCAAAACTTCTTACAATGTTATAAACCTTTAATTTTTTATTATTAGTTTTATAACAATTTTATTCTAACATAATTCAACTGTTAATCGTATTAATGGGCCAACTAATCAAACTATTTACAATGTTATAGTTATTGAATACTTTAAAATATTATAAATAAATTATTAAAAAAAAATAGATAGTTAT
>NW_027106560.1:0-1762 GCF_000696795.3 Halyomorpha halys
TAATTAGTAAATAATAAGATTAATTTTTTTTAATAATTTATTTATTGTTATTTACAACTGTATACATATAAATATATAAAGTAAATTTTCTGTATGTGATATTATGACATGATAAAAACATGTGGAGAATCTACCCATTGATAGAACTCCAAAAACATTTCTAAAAGAGAAGATCTCGAGGCAATCTTTTTTTCAGACGCCTAGGAGGATTGTTTGGTAGTGAAGGAGAAGCCAGGTTAAAAACGAGTTGGTTTGGATGGTTGGGAAGTTTATCATGGCTGGATTATCAGGCTGTAATAGTCGGAATCGACGAGCAGTTTCCTGTCTTTTCAGTCATGTATGAGAATTCCATATAACAGCCGTTTGTCCTGATTTAGTCCTAAGTAACGGATCTGTTCAACAGGAATAAGTGGGGTATTATTAAAAGATACTGTAGGGCAAGAAGAAGGGTAAATGTGATTTGGTGGGATTTATCGGAATTTATTTTAATATTCCAGTTTTGGCACCATTCTTCAAAGGTGGTGATGTGGAATTAGAGGGTTTGGGATACAATGGAAGGATCATTATTCACTGACAATAGGCATGTGTCATCGGCATACGTGGTGAGAATATTGTTAGGATGTGTTCGGATGTCAGCTGTAAAAACTGTATAAAGGATAGGGCCAAGAAAACTACCCTGAGGTACAACAGCAAACTGAGGAAACAGGGATGAATAAACGCTGTTGCGATTTACTTGAAATGGCCTGTCTGAGAGATAAGAACGGATAATAAGATAATATGTAGGGGGTAGGAATTTACGGATTACATCAAGAAAGACTCCCGAGCAGTACATTCCGCGCTCCAAAGAAGACGAGACTACACCACACGATGGCATTGCTATATAGTGGAGTGGGATGTTCGGAACCAAACTGGTGATCTGGGATTGTGTGGTTGGAATCTAGAGATTAAATAATTAAAATAAATATATTTTCCATCTGTTACATTTTTAAATGAATTTATATGATAGAATCAAAAGAAATGAAGCAAAACCTCTCGAGGTGGTGACAGCATATTACCCTGAGTCAACCCTCGTAGCGGTAATCCATCTACTTAACTTATAAATGGACGAACAGCATTAGCTTTCGGTATATAAGCGACACCTGGTGGGTGAGGTTATTGGCACCCGATCGGTTAGGCTCCGTGGCACTATGTCACTGTCAAACCTCGTGCCATTTACCTGAGGTAACTGGAGGTTCACCTCGCCCCTGGCAACAATAGTAGGCTCTGACAGCCCCTCTCAATATACCAAACATAATTTAGTATTATACGGTTGAAATTACATATAGTGTGGACGATCTATAGGTAACATGTCAATCATAGTGTGTTCCGAAATGTTATAGCAATATAACAATCGTAGATTGGAGGACATTAACCTGTAATTTACTAGTAAGATTTTATTAACCTGTCTTGAGTTATTTTTAATTACATCTTATTGCACATTACAGTTGTAGTACAAGTGATCATTGTATCTCCAAAACGACATTGCCTGTGAAGTTGAAATATTAAGTACATTTTCATTAAGGTTACGTTCGAAAAATTCGGACTCTACATGTTAAAAAAAGTGATTCTAAAACAAGGAGAGAGAGGATAACTGAAAACCCTTCTTAGGGTTGGTTTCTGGTGACTTTTAATTAGTAAATAATAAGATTAATTTTTTTTAATAATTTATTTATTGTTATTTACAACTGTATACATATAAATATATAAAGTAAATTTTCTGTAT
>NW_027106560.1:1812-2866 GCF_000696795.3 Halyomorpha halys
CGTAGATTGGAGGACATTGACCTGTAATTTACTAGTAAGATTTTATTAACCTGTCTTGAGTTATTTTTAATTACATCTTATTGCACATTACAGTTGTAGTACAAGAACCCAAGAAGAGAGTAGTCAGTTATTTCACCCCAATATTTGATTACTTTAATGACAACTATGCATAATTACCAGTTAAAATTGATGAGTATGCCAAGTATAGTTATGGAGTATAAAAAATGGCGGCTGTTTCAAAATATCATTTTTCTTTCGGAGCTCTATATCGTTAAAACTACCCACAACACTAAAAACTAAGTAGAACATAATTTAAAGTAGAGTATATTTAATAAAACATGAGCCGTAACAGAGCTGTTTACGTTCAGTAGTCCGAAATACGGGTTCTGAAAAAAAAAAAAATGTAATCAGTATCTCATGAACCATTCGACATACAGATGTCTATTATCACACAAATTAAAGCTAGTTTAATTTGCCATAAAGTAGTTTATAAAGTAAATCTTCGTAGGAGTAGTATTTTTCATGATATTTGCTAAACAATTGATTTGTAGTTGTACAAAACTTCATTTGCAAAGTTCAAATTCATAACAAAATTTCATAAGAAGATAAACGTTATTAACTACATTATAATACATTAAACTGTCTTTAATTTGATTTTTGGCAGAAATCTGTACGTCCAATAGTTCCGGAGATAGAGTTTTACATCAATCAAAAGTTTTGTCCTAACAACTTGTAACAAATTTGTACAGCTTGTAGCAAATATCATGAAAACTACTATTACTAAGAAGACAAGCGTATTAAATTACATTATAGTCCATTAAACTAACTTCAATTTGATTGCTAATTGACATTTGTACATCTCATTGTTCGTGAGTTAATGTTTTCGCACAATAAATTCATTTTTGATCGAGTCTGGCACCCAGGACTGCTTTACAAACTCCGTAAATTCTTACCTCCTACATACTTTCTCATCATTCGTTCCTTTCTCCTCTATTCTCAGTCCGCTGGTGTTCCTCAAGGTAGTATCCTTGGTCCCATCCTCTACACCGTCTGT
>NW_027106560.1:5379-6186 GCF_000696795.3 Halyomorpha halys
AAATTAATCATTTGTAGTTGTGTTATTATTAATAAAACCACTCAGAAACAATTAATTAATAAATATCTTAAATTAGAAAACTAATGAATAAATAATAATAAAAACAAATAGATCATCACCATCACTAAAGAATTTAATGTGCTATTTCATTGTCTAGCGGTTCTAAAACGTTTTTCGCTGGAACACTCTTTTTTTTTGTTGGGCTAAAAAAAAAATAATAATAAAAAATAAATCGCGTAATTAAATATGTAAATTATGTTTTATTGCAAAGCCTAAATGCCCTACGAATGATAGTATCTAGTTTAGTAACCATATTCTGTCAGTTTTTATAAGTCTATTTGTTTAATGAATGGCTGTAGTGCTGTCTTATGTTTAGTTAAAAAGAAACGTTCATTGTTTCCATTATGATTCCTTATGTTTTTTTGTTTTTTTCATGGTGGGCTCATTACTATGCATATCTATGTCTTTTTTATTTCAATTTCTTATAATTTATGTTTTAGATACGTTTTCCAGTTTATATATTTCTTATAATTTTGTATGTACAGTATAATTTCTGTAATCCCAACTAACTGCAACACGGGGGGTGGAGTGTTCGCATTAAATAAAGTATTAAAACAAATAGTATAAAAAAATTCAACAATATGAATGTACATAAGTTCTGGTAAGATGGTAATCCATAAAGACCTAAATGTTCCTTATGTAACCGATCTAACCCGAACCCGATATTATTCCTTCCATAATAAACTCCCTAACCATCCAAACCCACTAGTTTCTAACCTTGCTTCCTCTTCCATTCCTGGCAATCCT
>NW_027106560.1:11740-13332 GCF_000696795.3 Halyomorpha halys
ATTCATACAATATCTATACTTATAAAAATAATGTGGATTCTACCCCAAGAACAATAAAAAAATGTGAGACCTACCCCAGGAACATCCCAAAGGAGATGTCAACATCCTCAAGCCCAACACTCGTTTTTTCTTGCCTTACTTGAACAGCTTCATCCTTTGAATGTTAAAGGGTATTTCATAACACTACTTCCCTGTAAATAGAGTGAAAATATGGTCAATTTGAGTTGGCAATGAGTTGAGTAGAAAAAAATGAAAAAGAAGTACACAGCTGATGTATATACAGTTAGGCAACCAATTCTGACAATATGGGGATGGTTTGAATTTTTCATTTTGTAGGACCACGAAAGAAATGGAAAAAGTCGACTCCCCAGATCGTTTACGAACCGACGCCGCTGCAGTATAGTTACCCCAATGGTACCATAATAATAAGAACCAATAAACATTTAAAATCAGATACTGGCTTTGCCATGTTTAACATAACTTAACGTAAGGTTTAACTCCTTACAAATAAACTATTTTGGTTCACACAATTTCTTTTTAAGCCTTTAAAACTTATGTTATTGATATCATTTATGGTCTGATCGAATGTGTCTTTTCATTACAAGATAAACAAAAGAAAATTTCCTGAGAGAAGAAACTTGGTTTAATTGAATTTGATTTCAGAAAATGAATATTGGCTTTACAGTTTTGCATAGATGTTAACGCAAGAATAAAAATAGATTCTCGATCAAATGACGGCGTACATTTAGATTGTAGAAAGGCCTTGTGCTAACTCAAAGTTATATAAATAAAATTTAAAAAGTTTCTGTTTGGATACCAGAAATATTGTGATTTTTAGATGAACAAGGTTATTTAAACAGCTCAATATTAATAAATGAAATAATTTTTTTTTTCAAACTGAAAATTAATTTCATATTCGGATTAATATGAGATTAATTTCCATGTTAATTATCTTTTATATTTAATCTCCTCCTCTAAATAACCTTTATACAAATCCTCAGAAAAATGAGGAAAAAAAATGTATATATTCCCAATCTGGAACATTTATTTATTTCTCGTGCATATTTTGACCGAATTCAAATCTTTAGCTGCCTTTAGGAAAAAAGAGCTTTCCCCATTTTCTATCGATAACAATAAAGTATAAATTGAATGCAATAAATAGTCATCTGACATATACTCATACAATTGCAAATCAATATTTTTATTTAGAGTTCAAATTGATCTTGTAATGTCTTATTAGTCCCATTTAGCATACTATTAAGTCGTTTTTTAATACTACTTATGAAGTATCAATAAGTATAAGGATCGATTGAAGACCCCAGAGTGAGCTGCAATTAGAGACTATCTTGATATTTTTGATATTTGGAAAGATTGGTATCAGGTTCTGGCCAAATCGGCAATCTATGGGACATTGAGGTCCTAATGGATGACTGGATTTGTAACAAAATAAGGAGCATTAAGGATTTTGGACTATATGGATTGGTTTTGGGAGAATTTTATGGTTTTGTGGGGCCTCATCGCTCAACCCTGTATGTCCAGATAGGCCTAATAATAGTCCTGTAGATCAGTCTTTCGTAATATATAAAAAAAAA
>NW_027106560.1:18548-19435 GCF_000696795.3 Halyomorpha halys
CGGGGCCCACACAGCTTCATAAAATTGATTTTCCTTTAATTGTGGAAAATCCGGCGGTTGAGCGTCATCATGAACAAATACTTGTATAGCCGTTGTTCTAGACACAGTACTACCATACAATTTACTTACCTCCTGACCTTTCATGGGTGGTAATGGTACATATTTTTATTTTTCATAATAAATAAATTAATGAGTGGAATGTGGTCCGGGTGCGGTAAAAAAAACTCAAATAGTAGAATTATACTATTTTATTGAGCCAACGTTTCGCCCCACGTTGCAGGGCTTTGTCAGGGCTGTTTTGACGGCATTCAAAAATAAATAAATAAATTAATGTTATGATTTCGTATTACCACAAAGGTCTAGCCGCAATGTATATATGGCATTGTTTTACAAGAAAGAGCCAATTATCCATATTCGTAAAGAATTAATAATTAATAATTAAAGAATTATGTATTTTACCTATATTGCATAGATTTTTTTAATGGCACAAAAAAAAAAGAAATAAAACCCAAATGTATCAGATGGAGAGGTTGCAATGACACAAATCCAGTGCCGTTTGGCCATCGGCATCATGTGAAAGATAGATGCTGAGTATATCTTAATACTCAAAGTAATTATTTTTACAACATTTAATATGAATGTTAATGCTTATATTACTATATTAAATAATTTATTTAACTTAATTTAACTTTTAGACGTCGATATCTACTAAAATGTTAAAAGATATACCTTCATAAATAATTCTTTTCTGTTTTTGAAATCTTTAGTTCATACTTTCAGTTAGGACACTTAACCCTCAACACTGTGTATAATCCAACTACTCATCCCTCAAAACTACTCTCCACTTCTTGATTATTCAGAAAGTTCCTCCTATCGTTCAAGGACCT
>NW_027106561.1:0-16900 GCF_000696795.3 Halyomorpha halys
GCCTGCTAGGTTAAAGGTTAAAGGTTAAAGGTTAAAGGTTAAAGAATTTAAATCATCATTTAAGTTATAATTTAAATGTTTCAAAATAATAGGTTAAAGGTTAAAAAAAGGAAAAGATTAAAGGTTAATAAAGGGACCGGGTCAGGGTACCCTGGGTACCCACGTAACATTAAAAGGCCGGTTCTGGCCAGGGGTGCCAGAACCGGCCTTTTTATACTACTATTAGCATGGTAATTTAGTATATAAATTCTGAAACCAATTCTATCTAATTTTGTCAAAATATTTAATCATTTATAAAAATAATCATGCCTTGTGAAATTGACATGTACATTATTGTGAACCTGTACCAATACAGTTCATGAATAGAACTGTTTTATGTAAATATAACTTTGTAATATAGTACTATTTATTGAACAACGGCTATACAATGAGATGTTTTGTTTATGGTTACGCTTAACTGGCAGGTTTTCCTCAAATTCAGGGTACCCAATAGTCCGGGGCGGACTTAAGAGAGATCCCTAAACCCACAGGGTTGACGGACGGCTACAGTAATAGAATATATTATATATAATTGTCTTCCATAGACGGATTCGAAACTGGGCCCTTAGTATTTTATTTTTTTATTTTGTAATATTACATTCTGTCATATTTTTAGACGATGGTAATATAGATTGTAGAGCTCATTCACACAATATTTACAAATATATATACTAATTGATAATAAAATAAGGAATAAAAGAGAAGGAGACAAATATTAATAACTACAAAAAAAAAAAGAAGTAAAATATCTTAAACCCGATGATTTATTTTCACATTCAGCCTGGGAAACTCCGAACCGAGCTTCTCCCCGTCTCTCACCCTCATCCCACTTGTAGAGGAAAGCTTTGTTACTACTAATTACTATATTAATATAATAAGATATAAAGATAAATTTGAAACAGTTTAGTGTTAAGTGAGAAAACGTGTTATCATAAATATCGTATGTAAATATAAACACATTAAGGTGGTAGTTTTCAGAAGTTAAAAAATTATTTTGCCTGTCCTAGATAAGAATAATTAAACAAGAAAAAAACATTTGAAGGAACTGTGATAGGATTAAAGAAACATGTCCTTGACAAAAAAAAACAAAACAATCGAAGTGATGGAATATTACATTATAAACAAATTTAAACATTTATTTTACCAAATATATTTCATAATATAACTTCAAATTTGATCGTATATAATACGAAGGAGAGCATGGGGTGTTCGGAATAAAACGGACAACAAGCTTCAGTAGCGCCATCTAGCCACCGATAGCGATAATTATAAACATCCTCTTCATTATGTGTGAGTAGACTACCCAAGAACCTGTTCCCTAGCTAAGAATGGAAAACAAGGAAGGGGAGAAGGAACCATTGGAGTAAAGACAGCAACCATCTCATACAATCAATGATACATCAACCTGAATAAGTTTTTTTAGGGAATTATGCGACTACCTCATGACTTTTAGTTCTGGAGCGATCACACGAAAAAAAAAAAAAAACTTGACACCCTTACTATGGTTAGAATTGGCTGATTAACACCAGAATATAGTCCGAATAAATTTGTCTGAACAACTATAAATCAATTTATTTTAGCAAATTTTATGAAAAATACTACTCCTACGAAATTAAACGTCATAAACTAATTTATAGCCCATTAAACTAGCTTTAATTTGAGTGCTAATAGATATGGTTTAAACATGATGGCATTTACTATCTTGGTAGTACAGTAGCAATATCAAGTATAGCGTATAGTGGTAGTAAAGCTACTTTTATTTAAGGCCCAATTATTAGTGATTTTTAAAAAATTTATTTGATAAAAAATATTCCATTTGTACCCACCCCCTTGCTGATGATAACCTATAAGTGCGCACAAATGTATTAGATGGTTAAGGACCTCTAACATAGAGGTTAATCTGCACGTCAGATATAGGACCATCAGAATATAAATGTCATATACCTATTAAATGGTTATCTAGTTCGGAATGGGGTACTTCACTCCATACTCTAGTAAGATACCTTGGTGTATTTATGTATCCAGATAGGAAATTATGGTTTAATTGAAAATGCACTCAATGAAATTTCACTGAGAGCATGCGAAGTTTGTAAATTTTTTCACTAATCATCATCATAATAATCTTTATTTATTCTGGAATTGATCCTTTTAGAATAATATACAGGCGTCAAAATTAGGCTTTAGAGCCTTAGAGTAAAAATGAAAATACAAAATAGAGATGAAATTACAAAACGTCATAAAATAAAATAAAAATACAAATAAACAACAATAATTAACAGAATATATAAAATAATGATAGGACAAATAAAATAAAACCACATGTCATATCATAAAACATAAGATGACTTCTGAAAATGAATAAAAAGAAAAGAAAAATGTTAAAAATCAAATACAGTTAAACTAAAAATAACAAATGAAAAGATAAAACTTCTGCTAACGTACATATTTACAATTATAAACGAAAATCTATATAGGTTTTTTGAAACTTTTAATTTTTATTCTTCCGGAATTGGGTGAGATGAAGAGGGGAGAGACAGAAGGTAATCGAAGATACGGGATTTGAAGATTGTTAGGGTATTAGAACTACAAATAAAGGAGGAAATAGAAATCCATAGAGAAGAGGAACGGATGAGGAAAGATCTACCAAAGGCTGCGGTTCAATGGCGAGCTACATATAAGTCTAAAGGCCGTGAGCGGGTATTGTAGGAGTGCATTGAGGATTTTAATTGAAGGATATCAGAGATGTACGATGGACGGTGGGATTGGATAATTTGGTAGAGGAAGGAAGCAAGAAAATATTTACGACTGAAGGAGGGGTAAATTCACTTCAACTCTTCATAAAATCGGGCGATAGAGGCGGCCTTGAGGACCCCAAAGAGGAATTGTACAAAGCAATTATTTAATTTTGCTAATAAAGGCCCCTGACGTAGAAATTAATCTGCACGTCAGCTGATACAGAGCAATCAGAATATCTAAAAATCTACACTGGGATATAAATTATAATATACCTAACCTCTTAACTACCAGATTGGGTATATTATAAATCAACCCAGGTGAAGAAGTATATGAAATGAACTATTTAATAATTTACTTCATTGGGAAAAGTGATTAACCGTTGAACATAAAGCTATATACTTATTTTTTAGTATATTTTACTATTATTACTAATTAGATTTAGTCGATAAAAAAAAATATTTATGTTTGGTTTTAAGTTCTTGTTTAATAACGATCTTTCATTTTAATTGTACAAACAAAGCTCCCACATATAATTCTCCCATTTCAAATTTACACTATTATTATAATTATTTATTAAATTTTACATTTTGTTTTTTTTTCCGTAAATATTTTATTTCCCTTTACCACTATTGTTTATTACTATTTATTATTATTACTGCTTAACAGTATTATTTGAAACGGGGTCTGATTTATGGTTTGCTGATTTATGTTGGTGTATTAGACAACAAATTTCTTTTGTACTTCAACTTTTTTCCGTCAATTTTAACACACTTTTAGGACCAGTTGCAATATCACAGTTTTAACTTAGATTTCTGAAGTCTGAAGTAGAAGGAAACATAATCAGTTACACTACAGAACATAACCTTCAAATATAGAGGTAAACTTTACCGGAAAATATTAGCCGGTTAAACTGAGTTATGGAGCAAATCTATGATTAAGTAGGTAACCATACAAAGAGCCATTCAAAGTCTCAGTTGGATCTGTTATCTAGTGAAGTTGTATTTCATTATAATTCTGGAATAAAATGGATTTGATCGAGATATATGATTTATTTTCTGTACTTCCATTATTTTCTCAAATTTATTTTTTTAATGATTAGACCTTAACCATTATGCTTATTTGTATCAAAGTCTTCTTTTATTTTTTCCTTACGTTCATATTTTATATCATCCCATCAATTATTTATCGGGTAACTCTTTGTTGTTTTTGATTATATCTAGTCGTGTTTTAGATAGCTACTCGCCCTTGTCATTGCTTTATATTATAATTTTATAATTAATTTATTACGATGGTAGCTAAATACTATTGAGGTAGTTAAATTGAATAACAACTAAAAATTAAAAAGTCTACCTAATACAAAATAATATTTTTCTTTTAAAAATTAAGACATTTATAAATTAAACTACTAGTAAACAAAAAAGATAAACCTCATTTGCTATGCAACGTTGCCCTAAGCTCACTACTGCTAGGACAAAGATGAACTCTCTGTTCTAAGGCTGTAACTGATCCTGCACCTAACAGAAGTAAATCTTCCAGTGCCCCCTTAATCCAGGTAATCCTTGCCCCGAAGACAGAAGAGTCACCCGCTGGCTTCCCCGATAAAGCTGGAGTACGGTCCACTTCTACAACTGTCCCTAAACCCCTTCGGTCCAAATCCTCGGCCTGAGTTCACGCTGATCCATTCTCTTTGTCAGTGTCAGGAGCATAATAATTTTCAAGTTTTTTGTGTTTTTTTTTTCGTAATATTATCATAGAAATGCACTGTACGTTGTGAGGAATATTTAACTTTTTTTTTTTAAATACATTCCAAAGACATAAAATATATGCGGACTATTGTTGTGAAATTCGTAAAATTAATGTATCTTGATGATGATAAAATTGAAATTATAACTGAATATATAAGAGTATCATAAATTTCCTTAAAAAATCTAAGTTGTCTACTTGGTTAATTTGTTAAAGAATTGAACAACATTAACATTTCTTCTTTTTCTATTTTTCGTTAACAGCATATTTTTGTTAAATTTCTTAGTTAAATTTTCTGCTGAGTTTATAGGAGGATAATTAAAAAAAAATTATTTAACAAATGAATACATTTAAATTTAAGAAATTATTCCGGAAAATCCTACCAAACAATTACAATATTGAACAGTGCTTATCCAATTATTTGAGTATGTATTATAAAATATGAAACATGTGTATTTGTATCATATAATACGAAAGTTACTATATTATTGTGAACAGGCCGTCATGGACATTATGGATGATATATTATTGAATCTAGTCGCTTTAACTTGAAAAACTAAAAACTAAAACTGTACAAAATAATACAATAAGTAAATATGTTGTATGTTTCATATACACTTGAAAATCTTGGGAAGGAACCACTTGGTGGTACTTCAAACATTAACTTTTTATTATTATACTATTTCTCTATGAAGTTGACATGATAAAAGTTGGCCGATGGTAATTTATATATTCATCTGTATTCATAAATTTATTCAATTATAACTATAATATATAAATATATCTGTATTTTTAAACTAATATAAATGTTTTCATATCCATAAAATGTTTTTTATAATTTATAAATATATCTGTATTAAAAAATTAAAATCTGATGAAGGGTCAGGGGCTCAGTACTTTGTAAAGGTCTGTTGGTAGACCAACGGTTGTAAAAGGCGGTGATTTGGTCAAAATCACGCTCAACCGCCAGCTTTTTACCCAATTAAGGGTACCCAATTTAAGAGGCTAGGTTGAATCATGGCTACTCACTATTCTATTTATCTATTTATCTGTATCCCTTAGTACAAATATACTTAGCCACATGTTTTGTAAAAATGAAGTATATTTGGAATTATTTTTGTTATATTCTTAAACTAAAATCTAAGAAAATAACAATACTAATTTTACTTC
This sequence comes from Halyomorpha halys, assembly GCF_000696795.3. Classification (NCBI taxonomy): domain Eukaryota; kingdom Metazoa; phylum Arthropoda; class Insecta; order Hemiptera; family Pentatomidae; genus Halyomorpha; species Halyomorpha halys. The sequence continues at coordinate 5,689 of NW_027106561.1, forward strand.
TTATTTATGATTTTTTTCTCAAAATTGTAGAATGAGTATATCCATTGAAGAAATCAGTTGATAGGAAAAGCTCCTGTAAAGGACAGAGCTATAAGATCGATGATAGAGGGACGACCAATACGATCTTATCTCGGAACGGCAGAGGGTTTCCAATCTCTTGTTTTATATCAGTACAATTGAATAGATACTGATCGCATAATCTGGGCGAAAGGTTAGGATCGTTTCTATCGGCAACCTAGCTATTCCTTCCATTCCGTCCTTGTACACGAGAAATACAAAAACTATTCACAGACTGTTCCACATCAGTATTTTTCATCAATACGCCTGAGGAATTCCACCAAAGCTAGTTTTTTTTATCTTTAATAATAAAGCATAGCCGCACCTGAACGTTAAATATTGTGGTCAAAGAATTTATAGAAGATAAATTATAAATAAAAGGTTAGACATTAGAAGGCAATTAATAACTCCAAATGAACATAGAGATTTAAAACTTCCTTACTAAATATTTCAATCTATTTAGAACTATAGAAAAAATTGAAAATAATTAGTTGATTCATTTGATAATAATCAAATTTGAAATTCCCTAAGTAGATGCAAGTACAGACTTGCCCCAGAGAAATGAGATAGGGGCATATATGACTTTCATTGTTCTTGTGTTTAAATTGCATGAGCATTAGTCCTGAGTTGTTTCATATTCCCAAACTGTAAACTAGGGATAATATTTTTAATAATGCATGAAACCAAATAAATAAAAACTACAGTATGCAGGCGTGGAGACGGCTGGTTCGGGCGGCCAGAGATCTTACAAGCCAACCAAAAAAAATCTATGGTAAATTTCAAAACTGATACTAAACATATTAACATAAGTGATACAGAAAAAATTAATTAAGATTATATTTTATTAATCAAACATAATATTTAAAAAAAAACAAAATTAAATCACATATAAAACTTAATTATATCTCAGTTTCTGATATAATATAGTTTTATTAATTGTTCAAGAGCGATTTATTTTAAGAACAATACGATTTTAAATGACCCTTTACTCTCAACACTTGTTTATTACACTCCCAAGGTTTTGTTGATAATAGGGATAGTGTGGTTTTTAAAAGTTTTAAAATACGTGATACATTAAAATTATATAATTTTATTGTTGACTTGGGCAATAGCCCTGTATTGAAGAAATTGAATATTTTTAGTGACATGTGATAAATCAATAATAAGGTTGTATCCTTAATAATGGCCTAAGGGCCGAAACTTCGAAAAGTGAAATAAATTAATGTTGAGAGTAAAGGATCATTTTAAGTTGTGCTGTTATTAATAATATTGTTTTATAAAAAGAGAGATCTTAGCTAATAAGAAAACAATAGCTGTAGAGGTGAGACGTTAAAAATACAAAGTTAAGGACAATGTTCCAATAGGATAAGGAGAAGGAAGTACAATAATTATGAATCAGAAAATAAAAACAATACTTCTCTGGCAATCTAATTTAAATTTATAAAAATTGTTGAACTAATTTCAGTTTTTTTTATTCCTGATGATTGGGATAGATCCCTGAAACGTCGATGTGAAATAATGAAAGATATAAAAAGGAAGGAGTCATTTCACAAAACACCCATAGACTGTTTTTATTGATAAACTCTTGTTAGAAACAGAAGTTAAACTTTAATGTATATATTGTAGATAAAAGCAAGTATGAATTACCCAAATATAGTACGTCATTATAACCGGTTTTCTATTAGTCATAAATTGAAAGTGCTGTAGTCTATAGTTTCGAAGATACGCGAATCACTGGAGGGTCATACTGTTCCTTTACGATGATGATTGTACTTAATAACCCCATAATCCCTACCCATAACATCATCAACCTGAAAGATTACCCTCACGATGCAATCTTGGGGTCAGTTCATTAAAGTTTTGAAAGAAGGCCATTTGAAGGTAAAAAGTACTTGAGGGTTGGGGTATCATAATATATTTTATTTGAAATATCATGGCATTTTTTAAAAAAGAACTGCAACCTTATGCCGATGAATATTTTTGAATCTAGTGAAAGGCTTGATAAATAAACAAATATTCTATATTCCTGCAAATATAACTTAGATTCCTTTCTATTTTATATCTTGGGAAAGTATATAAGCTTAATTTATATTTTTAAAAAATGATTAATTAAATAAAAATAAAAAAATTATTTCTGAGACAGGCCAAAAACAAAAGCTAATGGAAACATATAAATAACGTAACGCTCCCGTAGAATGACCAATATGAATGGTTTAGGAAAAAAAAAAATCTTAACATTTTTTCATAGAAACAAAATTAGGATACCATCATATTGAATAATATTAATTTGAGAAAACAAAAATATAATTCAACATTTTGATAGATAATACTCAGAGAAAATGCTAATTTTGACAATTTAAAAACATTAAATTACGAATTTCATTGGTTTTATATACAAAGCCTACAATTTTTCATTAATTAACCATTCTGATATACATATTTAAAATTTTCATTATCATTTTACAAAGCGAAAAATAAAAAAAAAGTGGTGTGTACAATTACGCTGAAGTATTACGCCACTTTTTGTTTTGATTTCTATTGAAATTTAATTTGTTTCTAATTCGCCTAAATTTTTACATTCTTTTAAAGCCTAAATTTCAATTTTTTTTTTTCATTCTTTAGCAGATATAGTCTGAATTGGAATGAGAAATTACTGCTTTTAATGGCCTTTAACATATTCCATCCATTTCCAGAAATGTGTTATGATTATTGATATTAATTTTTAGTAATAAGTAGATGTATTAATAATGTAATAAATTGCCAAATGTTTAGTGGTCTGTAACGCTAATTTTTATTTAATACTATTAATTTGTATTTATTACAACTAATATTTTATTTATTTTATTATTCTATTGTATTATTTGAAATAATGACTCTGGAGATTTAAACTTTTTTACCAAACTATAATTATACCTTTATTATATTTATTTTCAGGACTTTGTATTATACACTTCTTTATTCTTTATATCACTCGAACAATAATTCGGGCTGGATCTTCTTCCTATTATCGAATTCCAAACAAATGTCCACAAATTAATATTAAGATAAGGAAAAAAGTATCTTATAAAAATTTATAATCTATTAATTAGATTATTTATGTATTTATAAATTAGTGAAGTAAATATGTTTATAGTTAAATATTAAATTATTTGTATGAAAATGTGTAAAAAAAAAAAATTCTTATAATGCAATGTAAGCTTTGTTGCTTGTAACTAACTGTATGTCCATTGTAAATATTTTTATTAAGATCCCAAAGGTTGTTAGGAAGAAATAAAGATTAAGAAGTGAATAAAGGATATAAAATAAAATTCTGAAAATAAATATAATATCGTTCTATCAGATAAAACCATTTGGAACTTAAGTTGCAGGATTACTAATTACTAATTATTTATACATATAATTTATAATTATATCTAAAATATTAAATTTTCTCAGACCATTTATCGTGTTAAAAAAATAGAGGTTTAGTCTGATTTTGTTTTCATACAATGCGCTATTCTGAAATTTACAATATTACTCCAAAATCATAAAATCTAAAAAAAAAAAGACAAATAAATTTTGTAGATATTCGTGGATACATTTAATAAATAGATTAATGACTTGAAAAAGTAATTTATGTTTGAGTAATAATTTATCTATCAGTAAACTGACAGTAGAGACTGTGAAGTTCAGAATCCTTTATTATGCAGGAAAATGAGGCTATTACCTATTGTCCCCTGCTAATGAGGATTAATTTGACATAGCAATAGGCACAGTTTAATTAATAGGCTATTTAACGTATATTATTACACTTTCGGGAACGATATTTGTTATACTTAGGGTTCAAATACTTATTTAAATAAAAACTTCGTTTTAAAATACTTTTTTTTTGTTTGAAATAAAAAAATTATTTTGTATATCATTAAATTTATTTTTATCTTTCTCGAAAAATGTAACGAAAGAAGTAGACAAGAATGTTAATGACAATGAAATGTTCCAATGCTTTAATTGAACCCTAGGTTAATTGATGAAAATGGAAGTTATTAATCAAATGAATATAATTTTTTTGAATATGAATGATCGCCACGTTGCGATTATTTCTCCGAAGTATCGATAGACCAAATTACTAAATGTAAAGTATGGATATTACAACAAGATCTTATAAAAAGTACAAATTTCCCTCCTGGTACTAAACTTTAGGATGACAAAAAGAAATACGAAAATATTTTTTTTTTAATTTTCGAAACCTCTTTATTTTTTATTCAAATGCAAATACGAAAATATTTTTAGTGGTTGGAAATATATTGAATTAGATACTTGACGAGATACGTTTCGATACTATCGATGAATCGTATAACAAGTATCAATACTGCTATGTATCGAGGCATTAGCCATTATAACAATATGTCGTTTATTAAGGTTTCTTGCCATCTGTCCTCGTACCTGGTTAGGGTAGGACCCTTTCGACGAATCACTTACTGCGTCCCCGGATATGAAATCATCTGTGTTAAGTTTAACAATTAGTAGTACTTAATAAGTAATTCAGTTTATTGTTATTAAAACAAAAGGAGTGGTATTATAGTTGTGAAAATGATTCAGATAAATTGGTTTTTAATCATAGAACTTTATTTTCATTTGAATAATAAATGTGCATGTAGTGGTTAATTGCTGGTAATCGTTTTGTATTTTATTATGCGCAACAAAGTATCGGACAGAAATACTGAAGAATTTCGAAAGTATCGATTCCACAGAATATCCAGAGGAAAACATCTTTCTGAGAGAGTATAAAAAGGTCGGAACGAGATATATGCTGACTATGCACCATTGAGTGCACTAAACCTTCTTTGCTCTTTGCAATACGCAATACGATGCAGGTTTAAGGCATCGTACTTATTTACAGAAATAAAATACGCAATTTAGAATCCTCAAAATTCCCTCTTTTATAGTTTTTTCATGATTTTGGTCTTTATAGTCCGACCACGACCATCAAACCAAGAGAAAATGCGAGAGACTCGGAATGTTCGTATTCGTAAACCCAGAAAGGTAACTTGATGTATCTTTAAGAGACGGGCAGCATGAAAATGTCCCATTGATCGTAAACGATACTTGACCAAGATATCCCAGATCGGAAGTTTTTATGCCTCTACTTTATGACCCTCCTCCGGCCTTTTTACCAACTTATAAAAGCAATATTTTAGATAATAAAATAAATATAAATATGACTCTGAAGAGCAACAGTTGTAGAGTACTTTACAGTTCTTTAGAGCTTATAGCTATATATACATATATATAGCTATATATGTATAGAAATAAATACAAATGAAAAAATTATTTTTTGAATCACTTAAAAATAATGGAAATTTAATCAATAATAATTGGAAAATAATCAATTATAAGTAATCCAATAATATTAATTAGTAAATTCTAATCACTTACAGTTAAAAAAATAATATTATGGCTGTCTTGAGGTTGGCGGAAAGAAATGAAATCTGGTAATAAAATAATAGATCAAAATTTTATTAATAAAGATGAAGCGTTTCCTCTAACACATTATATTTAATTATGATTATATAATTAAGCTTAATAATAATAGTAATGATAATTAGAACAGCTATTTACTAAGTCAATTATTTATTAAAAGAAAACGAATGATCCACAAAATGATTAAAATTATACAAAAAATGATCCACAAGGTGAAACAAATTAAGATAGTGTTGCCCTTGTTCTTTGTCGATCTTGAACAAACATCTGGAATAGAAGAAATCCACAAAGTAAGTCGAATTTACTACACCAGGCTAATAGTTGAAAAACCCTATCCTAAACGAACAATAGTTCAGTGCTATAATTGCCAAGAGTATGGCCATACTAAATTAGTGCCATCATTAGTGAGGAACAACATAAATTCACCGAATAGAGCAAACCAAGGCAAGCACCTGCTGAGAGAGAAGGGTACCCGGCTAATTACAAGTGTTGGCAGCCGTACAAAACACTGTTTCCAGAAAACAGAAAGGTCGGAGACAGGAAGAGGTAACTAGACGACCCAGACGACTGTCAAACCAGGATTGTCCTTCACAGAAATGACTGGAGAAACTGAACCGAAATTTTTGGCTCTACAATCGCAACTTACATCCCATTATCCTCAACCCCAATCCCAACTTCTTCATGCCACTGTTCCTCAAGCTCCATGCACCACTCAAAAGCCTAGTCATCAGATATCCTGTGTCGCCCCTCCTCCCAACGCCACTGACCTCAAAACTTCACATCTTCCCTACCTGAATTTAGGATCCCTTATCACTCCAATTATATCCTTACTGACAAATCTAGTATCCAACCTTATTCCTCCGCCAAGAAACCATTAAATGGCACGGATTAAGTCTTTTTCTATTCTCTTTTGGAATGCGAATGATGTTCGAAACCACGTTAACGAACTAACGGCCTTATTACAAGATACAAATATTGCCGTAGCTTTAATAACTGAAACTCGACTTACCACCAGACGACTAATGAACATACCCCAGTACCAACTCTATTGAACGGACCATCCTGACGGAACAGCACATGGTGGCACTGCTGCTATCCCTCGATCCCTTTCCCACCTCTTAGTTCTTCTACAAGTCCAAAATTTCCTATAAACCCTATAAGCCGTATCGATCCAAACTTCTCTCTTTCCCATAAAACTTGTAGCGGGCTATTATTAACTCCACCGGGAATTTACCCTTTCCAACAACAATTCAATTTCTTTCTTCATTCCCTTGGACACCACATCCATCTAGGCACAAAATTAAAGGGGGGAAAAAAATGGGAAGCTTTAACCACAAATTCCCTTGGACGATCGCTAGTGTCTGCACTCAACTACCTTCGTTGCAATATTCTTTGTTCCGATTCACCTACATACTTGCCAACCGATCCTAACTGTAACTCTGACCCCCTTGACTTCTTCATACACAAACGCTTATGCCCTCTAAATACTTCCTGCCACACCTTGATAATCTTCAGACCATAGTCCACTAGCCCTAAACATCTCCATATCCCTAATCCATACATTACCTCCACTCTCATTCATAAGCGGCCCGGTAAACAGGAATTTCTTTTGCCCAATCCTGACAGACCAAATCGATCACAAAGTTTCCCTAAAGCCCCCTAGATGACGCAGTCCATTCCTTTACAACCATTTCTCTTTCAACAAGCTGCCTCCTTACCCTATAATGTCCCAAATAAACTCAAGACAAATCCTCTACCACAACATCTTAAAGACCACATCCAAACGAAGCGCCAATACAAATCATTATGACTACGCTTTATACATCCTTCTGATCGTTGCTCGAATAACTATAATAGCAAACTAATTAAAAGAGAATCGGCCTATCGATCGGCCGGAACTATCGATCCCAGTCCTTCAACTCCAACCTCTCTAGCCTTTGTACTCAGAATAATTAGCTCTGGATCATGACCAAAAAAATCCTAAATCCGCAACACATTTCCCAGCCCCTCCGAGGAGATGATAGCACATGGCCAGCATCAGACAAAGAAAAATCCGAAGAACTAACCATTCACCGTTATTACACATTTACTCCTCATCCTAAACTTCATCCTGACCAAACCGAAACAGTTGAAGAATACCTATCGTCACCAATCCCTCATTCCTTACCACCAGGAGCAGTTACCCTCTTTGAGGACAAATATTAAATACAGATGCTCCTCGTAAATGTCCAAGATATGATCTTCTCACCTCAAATCCTTACATATCTTTACAATTGAATCCTTTCAAGAACCCACTTTCCTATTCTGTAGAAACACTCCATTATAATTCTCTTTCCAAAACCAGGAAAACCTTCTAATAATCCAGCTTCCTGTAGACCTATTAGCTTACTTCCAATCCTTTCAACAAATCTTGAAAAAATCCTCATAAAACGTATCATATCCATAATTGAACCACAGGGTTCTGTGTGTCACATGTGTGTGAGTCATCGAATATGTCTCTTCAGCTCTTGAAAAGAAACAATGCTATTCGAGTGCCTTTCTGGGCAATACCACAAGCTTTTGATCGGGTATGGCATGCCGGATTACTTTTCAAGCTCAAGTCCTTATTATCTCAAGCTTTATATCTTATCCTCCGCTCCTACATCACAAATCGCTCCTTTTGAGTTTGCATCGGTTCTGAGTACTCGAATATCTATTCGATCGAGGCAGGGGTTTTCCAAGGCAGTGTCTTGGGTCCTGTCCTCTACATCCTCTTCTCTGCTGATATTCCCATCAGTCTCAACATTTAATGACGATACAGCTATTATATCCTTCCATCCTGATCTTGTAACAGCCTCATCCAATCTCCAAACACACCTCATCCTAATTGAGCAATGGTGCAATCAAAGGCGGATTAAAGGTAATGAATCAAAATGCACCCATGTGACTTTCACCCTCCACCGCAGATTCTAATTTGAGCATGATTCTGTCCACCTGTTGTTTTTAATAACATTACTCTACCGACACATTGCGGTATCTTGGATTCGTACTAGACACAAGACTCACTTGGAACCAACATACATTTTTTTAAAATATTTATTTATTGCTATTTACAACTGTATATGTATTATAATATACAGTTATAAATAGCAGTTGTGGATACCCAATGTTTGATAAAAAACAGCGGAAACTAAATTGTACTCCTATAATTATAGTAGAGCTTCTGAGGTTTTTTCAGTAAAAAAAAATACTAAATCAAATGTTAATCAATCCCTCCAATTACCGAAAAAGTAAAGTATTCTGTAAAAGATCGGTATACAGAAGAATTTATTAATGAGGTTAATAGAAAAGGGAAAACATTTTTTCTGGAATAGATTTTGTATTGAAATTATGTGGTTTATGCAAAAAATTTGATGAATTATGACATCAATGGTTAAGGTTGTCTCCTTGAAAATGGCCGAACGGCCGAAACGTTTTTTAAAATAAAAATCATTCAACTATGTATTATCAGTAAAAAATTCTTTAAAATAGAAAACATACAGTACAACGTTCAGATAGCGCCTTTTACTAATTTTTTTTCTGTAGAAAATTTTTTTTATAAAAAAATGTTTAATGAATTGGTTATTAGTGATATCCACAATAAAATATATTAACCGACAAATTAGTTCTGACCTTATTGATAAAATAATTAAATTTCATACTTAAATATATATCTTTCATTGTTTAGATATTTTGTACTTAAAGCTTTATTTGGCCATGCTGTCTACTAATTAATCTATAATTGGTCATATATAAACAAGAATACATTAGCACTTTCCATTTTTCAAACAAATATACTAAATAAAATATACATTAAATGCATTCTTTTTTAAACACAAATTTTTTTTTTCCCTATATGAAAAATATATTTGTTTTTCTCCTTCTCGCACAAAGCCAAATAACAATTTACCGATCCGTCCAATACATTATTCTCCCTGTTTCATTTCTTCATTACCTCTCCTCTCCGGGGATTTGCAACAACCATTCGATCAATTAAGCAAATTAACCGAACTCATCAATAGATTGCAAGGAATAAATAAAGCAGAAACAAAACAATCCCTTAACCTATCATCATATCATAAAATAAAACAAACAAAACTCATAATATCTATCAAAAAAATTTTACATCAAACAACCTTTTTTTCTAATTTAAAAATCCATATTTTAATATAAAAGTTAAGTAGGAAATCAAATTGAAACGTATGGTTTCCCATTTCCGTAGGCGTTAGCGAATGTAAGCTATTATGCGATCATCAGAATGCTACCACACCAGTTTTATCCTCGAAATAAGAAAGAAGAGAAAAATCCATTATTTGGTAGGATGCCACACAATTCCAGAGCACAATATCTTCCTTCTTCAAATCCGGCCCACGCCTATGAGCTGGAGCTTCTAGAAGTGAGAGCTTTTCTTAAACGTTTTTTATGAAATAAACAAAAAAAAATGATTTGCTAAAAACAAAACTTAATCATAAATATATTTATTTATTTCTGCACACATATTTAAATACATAAACGTATTAAAATATCTTTTCATGCTTTTGAGTTAAGTCTTGACATAAATTTTTCATGTCAATCCATCCATTTTTCAAAATAGTACTAACCTGTAGAAATTGATCTTCGCAATAAATAATTTTGTTTTATTGCGGTTAAATGGCTGTCTTTAAAATAAAAGCGATAGTTGACTGCTTTTTATCAGTATTATTCAAGCAGTTTTATCAATAACCTATTTTTTTTTTTTAATTTCGTCTAATGTGCAAGTCAGAAATTATGGGCTGTGAGACTTGGTGTGTAATTTTATATTTCATTAATTAATACTATATTTTTGGGAATATTTGTTCACCTCATTTTATTAAAGTTTGTGTATGGTTTAACAGAGTGTGATTGAGAATATTCTTATTTTAATAATCCGAACTAAACGAGTAAATTATATTTATCATTAAAATTTATTTATTTATTGACTATTAATAATTAATAATTAGACAAAAGTAACTGTTTATTTTTATATAAAATCATGCAATAGTTATTGTATTTCTTAATTAGGTTTTAGATTTATTAATATATATATTATTGAAGTTCTTTTTTATTTATAATTTTACATGTCGTATGGTTTTCCTACTAAAGTTAAAGTTTATTATAGCTATGCACAGTTAATATTATTGTTCTTTTTTTAAAGATTTATTGTTTTATCTACTAATATTTTTAATTAATTTTTGTAAATATTAGAGAAACCTAAGTATATTCCCTGAACATTATCCCTACAAATTGCACCATTTTTTTCTTTTTAATTACGTGAATCCAATTAATGCTAATACTGTGGAAAGATATTCCTTATAGTTAGAAATGACAATCCGAATGTAAATCTTATTAGTTTAATGTGTTTTAAAAAAAAGTTTCTTTATACCAGATACTATAATAAGAAAGAAAAGTATTTACTATGCAAATTTCATGTGATCAAGTCATTTTAAAAGAGACACCCCTGAATAATTTCAGACTTCCCAGCGGACTAGGATATTCTGGAGATTCGTTCTGGTATTCGAGTCGGCTGGAGGACATTATCTCTCCCTCAGGCATACTGTGGATGAGCTAGATTTAAAGTAATGATAAAAAGTGAATATTTTAAATTTTTTGAAATAATTTACACTGACAAGTGAAACTGGGTTTTCCTTATATATATATA